>NW_021870142.1:0-814 GCF_006229205.1 Suricata suricatta | reverse complement strand
GCCTAGTAGAGAGACCCTCGGGGTAGCAGCATGCATTGATTGACAGGCAAAATATCTGCTAGGGACATTTTGGAATGAAATGTGAGGTGCTGGTACTGGCCAGCAGATTCGTGGGGTGTGCCTCCAGTTCTCCCACATGGGACAACGCAAGGCCTCCTTCCCTTTTTCCAGCCTGGATACTGCCAATGGGATGGCTTGAGCCAAACTGTCACACTGCTCCTGTTTACCAAACAGGTGCAAACCCTGAAGGGGATGGGTGACCTCGGGAAAGGGCAGGACCGGCAGGGCCTGGCTGGACACATGGCATTCACCTAGGTAAGGGGCTGTGGCCTCCCTGAGTGGGCTCTGAGTCTGCTTCCTCAACAGGCAGAGAAAGTGCTGGCTGCGGTACAATGGGAAGTAAATAAGACACTCCTGGGTGGAAAAAAAATGCTACTTTTTAATTCACAAGGAAAAGAAGTTAATGAGTGAAAAAATAAGTTACACTCAGAAAAATCTGTTCAACCAACTTGGGCTACAAATAGCTTGATGCTTTCCAGAAAAAAAAAAAAAGCAACAAAACCTCTTTTAGTTAAGAAATTCTCCAGAGGCTGCGTTCAGCCCATGCTGTGTCTCCCTCCCCCTTAGCACAGACTCGTGGGCGTCAGTATGGCCGCGCGGGACCAAAGATGGCCTCACAGTAAACCACTATGATGATGACAAAGGGACAAGTGGGTGGCAAGTGAGGCAGGTGTCAGGGCTCAGAGGCTTGTTCCAGGTTACACACAGATGTCAGGTGGAACAGGGGCTATCAGTGACAAAGCTCGAGAGTGTT
>NW_021870141.1:0-814 GCF_006229205.1 Suricata suricatta | reverse complement strand
GCAGTGTGCTTGTGGTAAAGTCTCTTCCGAAGTTCTGTGGAGGGTTAATGAAACTGCCTTATCCAATGAAGAAAACGGAGTTCCTTAGTCAGGTGCGTTTCTAACACAAGTCGTTTCTCAATGAGTTGTTTGGTCTTTCAGTTTGAGTGTTGCCAAGTTTTATTGGACGAGGAGGAAACGCGGCCACCCAAGGCACGACACGTAGATGTGGTGAACTCTAGGGCATATGTGACCCTTAGGGGTCCCTGCCCCCGGCCCCCTCGTCTCCTGGTCTTCCCCCTTCCCCCTTGCCGCCACCTACAGGGGGGCCTCTGGGAACCTCTTGTTTGGTTTCCTGCTGTCTGTGACCCTCTCTGCTGTCCTCCTACCATTTTGCTAAGTCCTTCGATGAAGTCTGTGCAGTTTTCAGTCAACCAGTAGATATTTGTCAGGACCCAACCATGCAGCCCAACGCTTGCGGTCTGTGAGTCCTGACAGCGGGGCTCTGCACCTGGACCGCTGCCCCCGTGGGTGCCCTGAGTAGGCAGGCCGGGAGTCCCCGGGGCCTTCTGCGAGGATCGCAGCATGGCGTCTGAAGCCGCCCATCGGGGCTGGGCCTCCGCCATTTCCTGGCTAGATTCCTCACCGCAGACATGGTGTCTTAACTGAAAATGGGGAGAATGAATAGTAAGACTGTTCACTGGACAATTGCCTTCTTAACCTTTTTTAATAGTAGAATGCATACTGTTTATTTTTGAAGCAGTAATACAAGTAATGGAAACATGGATGGCTGACCTTGACATTATTGTTCTAGGTCTGATGGCAAACTGTGCAA
>NW_021870140.1:0-814 GCF_006229205.1 Suricata suricatta | reverse complement strand
GTCTTGGCTGCCCTTTATGAACTGATCTGGAGTAAAACATATGCATCTCTGTGTGTCTTGTTTCATAGGACTGTGGTCAGGATTGGATTTGATTATGGGGAAAACCATGCAATGCTGTGATTAGCCCAATTAGTTTTATTTCTCTGCTCCCCTTCCCTTGGGCTGGTGCATAAAGCAGCATTCTTGATTTTCAGAATGTGGTCATAATGATTAAAGTGCCGATTTCTTTAGGGCTCAGTATGTGCTCACCTGTGGGAAGCATCTTACCATCAACTCCTCCTCCTCTTCGACTGGATGAGATTTTCCCAACTACATCTTCCTCTCCCTGCTTGTATCCTCATCTGTTCCCCATCACCAGCCTTGCTCCGCACCATTGTCACTTGACCTGCACAGCCCCACCCACCTGGGACAGCAAGGAGTAGCAGACCTGATGGCAGCCACATGGCCCTGTCCCTCTGGGTGTCTCCCTGCTTCAGTTGGAGCCTCCGCACGGAGGACCTGCTCACCCCTTCTTCCTTTAGTGCATTTCTTGGCACTTCTCTGCTTCCTTCTTCAGCCTCTTGGTTCTGTTCTCAGAGCTGGTCAGAACATGGGGGAAGCGAGGGGCTCAGGGCATCATGTGGTCAGTTGATTACTTGCTGAAGTTCACCCTCAGAAACATTTGAATGCACAGTTCTGCTTTCTGTTCCTGTGAAGATCACACCCTTACTATGACTGCACCCACAGCAGCCAACACACCCGTCTGCCACACAGCAGGGCGGTCCCAGCTGACTTCCCTCCAGATTTTCCCACCCAGTCCTCCTGTCAAGGAATA
>NW_021870139.1:0-814 GCF_006229205.1 Suricata suricatta | reverse complement strand
GCCTCTCTGTTGCCTTTACCTCCCCCTGTTCCATAGTATATAGCCAGTCACTCTTCACAACTCCAGTGCAGGTCTTTCTACCAATGGGTCCTGTCCTTGTGCTTTAATAAAATCACTTTTCGCACCAAAGAGGTCTTCAAGAATTCTTCCTTGGTTATTGGGGCGCCTGGGTGGCTCAGTTAGTTAAGCATCTGACTTCCACTCAGGTCATGATCTCACAGTCCTTGAGTTCTAGCCCTGTGTTGGGCTCTGTGCTGAAGCTCAGAGCCTGAAGTCTACTTTGGATTCTGTGTCTCCTTCTCTCTCTGCCCCTCACCCATTCATGCTCTGTCTTGCTCTGTCTTTCAAAAATAAATAAATGTTTAAGAATTTTTCTTTGGTTGTCAGCTCTGAACCTCACCTTCATTATCCCCCAAACTTCATCAGGTACAACGAAGAACACAGGGCTCCTTCCTCTAGCCCCTGGTAAGGGGGCTACCATACTTCCCTGGGAGAGGCTGACTGCCTCTTATCTCCCTCAGCCTTTTCTTCTAGAAGCTGCATGGCCAGCAAGAGAAGCTCCAGAGTCCACAGCTACTGTTCACCCTGTGGCAGGCTCCTCTCTCTAAGGAAAGAAAAAAAAAAAAAAGAACATCTCTAGGCAACCTTGCTATTCGCATATATGACAACATCCCTCATGACCTTGTAACATGAGACCACTTAATCAGACTGCATGTTTGTGTGTTACCATATATGGGAGACAAAGAAGTAAAAAATATATTTAAAAAGCCATGCCACATGGTGTTCGGGGCTCAGTTCTTTGGGTAGAACCCAA
>NW_021870138.1:0-814 GCF_006229205.1 Suricata suricatta | reverse complement strand
ATTTTTTATATTTCACATAAAAGTGAAATCATATGGTATTCGGTTTCTCTGACTGACTTAGCTCACTTAGCTTAATACCTTTAAGTGTGTGAATAGCAACCATGGTAAACAGAACAAAACAGAGCAATGTCTTCAAAATTTGTAAGAAAAAATATATCCAACCCTAAATTTTACAACTAGCTGAATTATCAATATGTGTGAAGATCAAGTAAATTCGTTCTTTAGTACTTCCCATCCAATTTTTCTTAAGAAGGGACTGGATGATATACTCAGCCTAAATAAGGTATAAACCAATAAGTAATTACATGTGTATTCTGAAAATATGACCCCAGCGTAGAAGTAAAGGGAATACATTTCTCACAGAAAATGTTCTTTCAAATAAAACCTGAGAGACAAGAAAGCAAGCTTTAAAATGATTTAGGTAATTGTGAAATTATCTAATTTCAAATATAAAAAGGAAATATAGGAGGAAATGAGAAAATATAAGATGCTAACAACGGGATAGAATGTAGTATCTTTTTGACTTCCCTGCCTGTTGAATTACTTCTCATTCAATAAAGATCTTCTCAAATACCACTTCTTTTTCATGTATTGACCAAAAGGCCAAAACCTGAAAGAATAAATGACTCTCTCCTCTTGCATTTTAGTTTTATTTCCAAGGTAGCCTTTAGAGTTGGTAATACTGATGCCTCTTTCCTGTCCTACATAAAGTCTTTAGGGGCAGAAAACATGTACTAGTAATTTTCTTGCTGACAATGTCCTGAATAATCTGAGATATAAAAATGTGTATATAATCAACCCATGTTTATGAGAT
>NW_021870137.1:0-1656 GCF_006229205.1 Suricata suricatta | reverse complement strand
ATTTGGCTAGAGTTAGGTTAAATGTCACGATGGATGTAAGACACTTAGCACATTACCTGGGGCTTTGTGTCATGACCTCTAAAGTGCCACGGTATCTTCAGAAAACTTATTCCTCCTAAGAACTGTTGATACAGGATCCTAAAACACCTTCTAACAGTATATCAGAAGCTTACAGGGACTTCATACGTGTCCTATCCATAGGGTCTCTAAGACTTCTGGGTAAGACCAATAACTACAGTGCTGTCTGCCCCACAGAATATACATATTCTAACCTGCCAGAACCTGGACCATGCACAAACTACCTCTTCTCAAGACACCCTTCATATCTGGATGAGTTTCATCTTGGCATAAACTCTGTTAGGTCTGTTCTACAATCTCCTATACAAATATATCACTGTCTTATTTTAAAGAATGATTTTACTACTTACTATGTGGTCTCTCTTCAGAGTTTTATCCTCCAAAAAAGTTTGAAATTTCAGTTTATTTCCATTTTTCTATCTTTGGTTGTATTTTGTGGCTGTATTTTTAAAGACTCACTCAGTTTCATCTTAAATTAAGAGTGAAATGTATTGGTCATACTCTAAAACTACATTTTTATATCAAACAAACATAGCCTTTTACTTGAATAGTATTTCACAGAACCTATTCTTCTATGGATGAGCTTATCACAGTTGTAAAGGTGTTAACAATTGCACAATCACAGCTTAGACTTCACTGATTTATAGGGACAAGGAAAAGTATGATTTATGTTCCACATAACACAGTGGTTAAAAGCAGAACAGAAGATTATTTTGGGGGAAAAATGTATGTTACTTAACGTCATCTTAAAAATATCTTGTGGCATCACTAACAAGAAAAAAAAATGGCCAGTGTGATTTCAGCCAGAGGAAACAACAGTCCTTTACTGTCCTACATCTTTTACCCTTCATGCTGTTTTCTTTAGTATGAGTCACAATGAATCATCTCAGCTGGTTATTTAAAGAAGTTAAACAAACAAAACAAAAAAAAAACAGGTAGAGAATGAAGTGTGGGAGCTAGTACACTGTTGGTAAATAACCTAACACTGATTTTACAATGCATTGATAAAAGAATATTATTTAAAAATGCAAATGCCAGATGGCCATGGATAGTCTAAACAAAATAAAATAGAAATTCTTTTTTGTAAAAGTGCCAAAGTGGCATGCTTACAAGAATCGGGTTGACTACTTTTTAAAAAACAGGCAACACATTCTGATGATCTTCTTATATTCTAAATATTATACAGTGATCCAGGTAGTCAAAAACAGAATCAAATCTAGCAAGATTTTGAATACATTGCATGGAATGACTTCTCCTAACAGCATCTGTCTGCCTGGTACCAAGATTGAAGCAGGAGCTAATTTTATAGCCCATAGATGCTGCCATTGTGTTACATTTGCAACTACATGATCTGGTTATTGGCTGCCTTGAAAGACTGAACAAAAGCTTCCTTGAAGGATTTAAATTTACGTGTGGTTTATTTTTTTATCAGTCTCCTCCTGAGGCAGAAGGTTGGAGTTGTACATTTAATAACACATATGAGTTTAATAATTTTTAGCTAAGCCAAGGAAATAAATATTTTTTAAAAACCTGGAATAAAATTAATCAGTATGAGGGTAAGGGTACTTTATGTTCTAT
>NW_021870136.1:0-814 GCF_006229205.1 Suricata suricatta | reverse complement strand
TGTATGAGATGCTTCCTCTTATTATCACAGATCAACAACTTAATCTTAGAACCGTTCGTTTCTCCCTTTCCAGCCAGCCAGGACACAGTGAAGGTCTCATTTAAATGAATGAATGAATGGACAAAATACAATTCTAGATCATTAGAGCCAAAGAAAAGAGAGAGAAAAGTTATTCCACTTCATTCTCAATTCTCTTCTTCAGGTCTCATTTTATGAATTTGAACAAGGATGCCAACACAACATCTGAAAGCCAGAGAATTATGCTGAAACATGTTATTCCAAATTATTTTTTGTGTGTGCAAAGGCATAGATATTCTATTTCCCATGTGTTTTTTACATACTCCTCTTTAAATATGAAGCACTCGTCTGCAAAATTCTCAGGTTCTATCTGCTCATCATTAAAAGCAAGAACACCTGCAATACCCTCCCAAGGTGGACGTAACTGTTTTCTAAATTTTCTAAATTTTTTGTGTTGTATTGGTTAAATTTTGTAAAAATAATACTGCATAACAAACTTCTCAAATACTCAGTAAGTTAAAACAATAATCATTTATTATTGCTAATGTGTTTATTGGTAGTTTGGCCTTCAGCTGCAGTAGATAGCATTTTTCTTACTTCAGGTGTACAGGTCAGCACACATGGCTCTTCGTTTCCTCCTTCTGGGACTGTTGGATTAACTATTGCATGTACTCCTCGTGATGATGACTGAATTGCCATTTAAATGTGGTTGTAAATGTGGCATAAAGGGACAAGTAGAAACATAAAAGACCTATTAAAGCGTTTTCTCAGAATTGTCACACTGTCATTTCTGGCC
>NW_021870135.1:0-814 GCF_006229205.1 Suricata suricatta | reverse complement strand
TCACTTGTCCCAATTAATCTGCTAAGTTTTCTTATACCACCCCTTCCTGGCCATGCTGATTCTTATAGAAAGGAAAAATAATTTTAGTTACTCTAAAAATTAATTCAAAATGATCAAGTTTGAACATATTAAACAAAGGAATAAAGCAAAAATAAATTAATGATTAAAAAGTTAAATTTAGACAGGAAAATGGCTATGGAATTAACTCGAACATTTCCATACAAAATTCTGGGCAAGTTTGTTTAAAAAAAATTTTTAAACTATATACAATAAAATGTTGCCAGACAGAAATCTTTATTTAGTCATGCAAATAACATCAATAATGAACTGACTCAGAAATCACGGGTCTCTAACATGGATTGTGGATTATGAAATTGTTTCAGTATAATTTTGGCATCTGGTGCTCTTAAGTCCTGTGGATATTGGTTATCTATGTATTCTTTGTAATTATACCACATTATTTATCAGAATACAGAATGAATTTGGGTATTCAAAGAAGTAACATTCTAGGTTTTAATGACTTAGAAGTGGTCCTGACAGCTCATTTGGAACCATATCATGTGCATAGATGATGAGGGATGTGCTTTTTGAGTGAGTCTGTGTACTGTGCAAGAGTCATCAGCTTATTTATTTTTGTCTTCTTTTCTTTAGCTCTCACGTGATGAGGAAATTGTTGGTTCAAGCACCTTTGCTATTCATGTTCTTACAGTAATACTATATAATGCAGTGAGAAGTTTTAGGCAGAAATTTTTTTTTGAACTGATTATAAATTGTGTTAGACATGAGGTTAATACCAGGGGGGTCTTAAAGGGCC
>NW_021870134.1:0-814 GCF_006229205.1 Suricata suricatta | reverse complement strand
GTGGCCTGGCAAACATCCCCATGCCACCCGGCCCGCCCCACCCCAGGGGACTTACGGCACGCTGCCTGTGAAATTGATGCCGCAGAGGTGCTCTGAGCTGGTGACAGTGTCCCCAAACGTGGGCCCGTCAGCTGGCACAAACTGGATGATGTTGGGGGGCAGGCCAGCCTCTCGGAGGACGCGGTAGACAGCATAGCTGGCCAGCATGGCCGTGTCACTGGGCTTCCACAGGACCACATTGCCCTGCCGGGAGATACAGTGAGGACGCACGAGGCCAGGGTCACCAGCCCCGCCTCCCACCAGGTCCCGAAGCACAGCCACGCCTCCCCTGGAACCACCAGGCCCCCAGGCAGATCGGCATGTCCCCTTGGACACCACTCCCCAGGTATCGGGCACCATGCTCTAAAAGCCCGAGGCAGTGAGGCCACACCCCGCCTGCCCCCGCGCTCTGGCCAAGGCTGCTTCCTCTGGAAGCCTGTGCCGACGGGCCCTGCCAGCGCCCCTCAGGCAGGTCTGTTCTGGGTGTTTCCATGACGCTGGGCGCTCACTGGGTGCGGCCGGGCAAGCGCTCACAGGGCTGTCTCTGCACGTGTCCTGGGTGACGACACGTGATGCCTGGGCGTGTGCGTGTCTGTCTGTGTGTGCAGATGCACAAGGACAGCCAGGGGCAGGACTGTCCTCGATATGAGTCAGCTGCCCCCATGGGCCCCAGGCCCCGCCAGCGTCAGCCCCCCTATGAGCCACCCAGGCCCTCCAAGGGCAGGGCTGCGTCACCCCCATTCAGCAGGAGCCCATGAGTGTGACGGCCCCCTCC
>NW_021870133.1:0-814 GCF_006229205.1 Suricata suricatta | reverse complement strand
TGGGTCCCACCAAAAGTAACGAACGCTCTGAACAATGTGTATGGTTAAAGTTGCTGCCAATACTGTTGTACCATTATGATTGGATCACTGTACCTATGTTACAATTTCTTGTAATTCCCCCTTCCCAAACCCCATATCAACCCTACTCAGCCCATGCTCTCGGCACGAATCCACTGCTCTGGTGAAGTCTGTGAGTCCAAGTTTAGGCCCCAGTGAGTCTAAGCCTGTAATAATAAAGCCCTTTGCCTTTACATGTGTGCCTCAGTCTCCCTGGTGGTCTCTGGCCATTGAGGATACTGCGTTTTGGGCATTACAAGAGGACCTGGCCAAAAGAAACATTCTTTTGACTGTAGCCCCGCACACCCTAGGGGTAGCCCTGGGTACTCGATGTCCATGTAACATTGCCTCTTTCGCTTGTATGGTTGGTTGACTGTTAAATAATCTGCTTATGGACATAATGAATGACTGTCATATTTTTTCTATACTATTTTGTCTCCTAGTAGATTACAAACTCCAGTCATTTCTCTCTCTCTCTCTCTCTCTCTCTCTCTCTCTCTCTCTCTCTCTCTCTCTCTCACACACACACACACACACACACACACACACACACAGTAAATAGGCATAAATGGAAACTTTCCATCATTTACTCCTTGTTACTGGTTCGGGATTTGTTTTCTGACTTTGTCAAGTGTTATTTACACCACAAAGTCAAGGTCTCCTATATCAGCCAGACCCTCAAAACCACTTTATCTTTTTGGGTCCTGAGTAATCCCCACCCCAACTCTCATTATCTTTGGTAGCTATTTCAAACTTC
>NW_021870132.1:0-814 GCF_006229205.1 Suricata suricatta | reverse complement strand
TTTCATGTAATTAGACTTATACAGAAATTAGAAGGTTAAGTAACAACTAGTTAATCACCTAATTTCACAGCTATCTGAAGTGGCAACCGTTATATAGCAGCTTATCTAGACTTCATCTTTTAAATGACAGAAAATAATATAATTTCTATGGTTCAGGGCGAAGTGATCACTATATTTAAAAGTATGTTGATGTTGGCACATAAATTCTTAGAGGAAAGGCCCAGGCAGGAAATCATCTGTTATTTAAAAATATCTCATTTAGATTTACTTATTGGTCATTTCGTTGTCAAACTTTGCTTAATTTTAAAATCAGCTGGAATTCCTGTTAAAATGCACATTTCCAGGATACAGCTCTAGAGAGTCTAATTCAATGGGAATGTTCCTAGTTGGCACATTTGCATTTTAAACAAACTATGTGGATGTTTCTAAGCAGGTGATCTGTACATACACTTTGAGCAACAACGCTATAGATTATGCTTGCTTCATCAGCCTATTAATGGATGATTTTGTTAGAACATTTCCTGGGAAGTATCTTTCATAGTATGTGCTATGAAAGATCATGAAACATAGTTCTTCATAAGTTATGCAATACAAGCTCACTACCTTTGTAGCTGTAAAACAAAAATGTCGTATTCTGTGGAGATAGAAAAGCTCTCCATATTCTTTATCTTCACTTTCCATACTTTTAAATCTTTTGCTGCATCTGGTCTGATTCTCACTTTTCCTCTCTTGCTTCCAAAGGGAAGGTCTACTATCTATTCTTACTGAATTATTTGGATTAAAATTCATTGTTGTTGTAATATTAACAGTCATT
>NW_021870131.1:0-814 GCF_006229205.1 Suricata suricatta | reverse complement strand
ATCCAAAGAATGATGTCGCTTCAGTAATGACAAAATTGCAAATAGAATCAGATATTTTTATTCCAGCCTGATGGGAAAGAGTGAAAAGGAAGTGTTCCGTGCTGATAAAGATGTGAGGACGTGGACACGTGTGGTCCTAGAAGTAGACTTTCTAGAAAAAAATCTGGCGTTAAGTGTGTGTATATAAATTACT
Organism: Suricata suricatta; assembly: GCF_006229205.1. Lineage (NCBI taxonomy): Eukaryota > Metazoa > Chordata > Mammalia > Carnivora > Herpestidae > Suricata > Suricata suricatta. The sequence continues at coordinate 621 of NW_021870131.1, read as the reverse complement.
ATATATAAGTTATAAAAATACATAATATATATAAAATTACTATAAATACAGTATTATATATAGTATAGATATATTCTTTCTCTCTCTAGTATAGACAGGCTATCTATATCTAGTATATATATACTACATATATTTATATATATTTATATATATGTAGTAATTTTATATATCCATGTGCCTTGATCCAACAGTTTCTCATCTAGGAATTTATCTGGGGAAATAATTGGAGAGGCAGAAAATCAGACAGATGGAGATGAAAACATCAGCTCTATTGCTGATGAAACCGTTTTTTGGAAGACGGAGCTTAGAAGTGCATCTGCCTGGACACAGCCCACCGAGGGGTCAGTTACACTTACCAGAGCCTGCAAGGTTCTGGGGCGGAGAAGAAAGGGGCAAATTGCAAGTAGCCTGTTAAGACGTCCCTCTCTTGAGCAACGTGGACCGATGGCTACCTCATGTCCATCAGGAAACCCCTCCCCTTGCTGGGTGGGAGCGGGGTGTTACCACAACAGTGATCCCCCTGCGGGGAAGCATGGCAGGTGGACAGTAAGAGTTCCGTGGCGCTAACAGCATCACGCGATTCCCTTTAGGTTTTAAAAATGTGTGTATGCATCTTCAAAG
>NW_021870130.1:0-814 GCF_006229205.1 Suricata suricatta | reverse complement strand
GATTTTGTTGTGAGTCTTGTGTCTGCCCAATAATCTGGAAAGTACGCTTTGTCAAAATAGTTTAAAAAGATTTTTGGAAGAAAAATAGTGTTTTTGTGGTCAGTTTGTCTGTGGGGAAGACGGGGCCACAGGAGCCACCACTCACCCTCTGTCTCCACAGCCCAGCCACGCCCGGGGCTGCCGTACAGGCGCCAGCTGAGGTTCCGGGGCATGACGGGGAGCAGTCAGGAGGGGACGCCATGGAAGTCTGCTCTGAACACGTGACCTCCCTCCCAGAGCCCGTGGGCGAGCGGCGGCCCTCCAGCCACAGGTCAGTCCCCGGCGTCTTTCCGCAGCAGGTTCTTGGCGAGGAGAGTGCTGGGCTGGGCCCTGGGCAACAGTCTCCCTGAGCGAAGGGGATGCCGGGGCAGGGTGTTGGCTCCAGCCGGAGTTCAGAGCCCGACTGTTCCTGTTTCTCCCGGTAACTTCGTGCCTGGCATGTGCCCTGTTTCGGAAACCGGGGGGCACGGGAAGCCAAGGCACCATCTCCTCCTTGCGTTGTGGCCTAAACTGGGGTGGAAAAAAACATTGGTTGTCGTTGCTGAAGTTACAATCTACTAGTCTGTTTTTCTAGTGCTAATTGTGCTTTTATGGGGCTAAACTTGATTTCAAGTCTAATTTTAGGAAGAATATGGGACAGGAGGAAAGAAATTGTCAACAAGTACAAACTAACAAGAAGGTAGACTCTCCCCAGTGGCCCTGGTGCAGCCGCCTGGCCTTTGGCCTGCACGTGGGCCCCGGATGCCATGGTGGTCAGGCTTCCTTCCGGATGGTG
>NW_021870129.1:0-814 GCF_006229205.1 Suricata suricatta | reverse complement strand
AATTCATGTATTTGTTCTGGTAAGTTTTGGGTGGAATCTTTTGGGTGTTCTACCTAGAGTATCATGTCATCTGTAGATAGTGAAAGTTTGTCTTCTTTCTTGCCAATGTGGATGCCTTTTCTTTCTTTTTGTTGCCTGATTGCTGAGCCTAGGACTTCTGGTACTGTGTTAACTAACAGTAGTGAGAGTTGACATCTCTGTTCTGTTCCTGACCAGAGAAGAACATCTCTCAGGTTTCCCCAATTGAGGATGATATTACCTATGGGTTTTTCATATATGGCCTTGATTGTGTAGAGGTATGTTTCCTTTAACCCCACATAATTGAGGGTTTTTATCATGATTGGATAGTGTACTTTGTCAAAGGACTCATCTGCATCTATTGAGAGAATCATATGATTCTTATCCTTTCTTTTCTTAATGTGGTGCATCATATCGATTGATTTGCAAATTTGCACCGCACTTGCAATCCAGGCATAAACCCCACATGATCATAGTGAATGATTCTTTTAATGTACTGTTAGTTTTGATGTGCCAGTGTTTTGTTGATAATTTTTACATCTATACCCATCTGGAATATTGGTCTTTCTTAGTGGGGTTTTGTCTGGTTTTGGTATCAAGGTAATGCTGACCTCATAGGATGAATTTGAATGTTTTACTGATATTTCTGCTTTTTTGGAACATATTGAGAAGAATAGGTATTAATTATTCTCTAAATGTTTGGTAGAATTTCTTTGTGTAGCCATATGGCCCTGGACTTTTGTTTTGTTGGAAGATTTTTGTTTACTGATCCATTTCTTGACTGGTTATCAGTCTG
>NW_021870128.1:0-814 GCF_006229205.1 Suricata suricatta | reverse complement strand
GAATAACGTTTAACGTTTTGAAGTAACTCTACCAGCAGGGACAAATTACTTCATATCCACAGTGACCTTGCACTATGACCTTGCACTATGTATATGTGTTTGAAGCCTGGTCTTTAAAACTGCATATTTTATTCCTGTGTTTCTTTGTTTCTTCATATAAAATACTGCGTTTCACAAACTTTTTCCTGCTTTGTTTTTTTCCCCCCATCTGATATACTGTTTTATTTATTTGTTTACTATCTGTCTCACTCCAGTAGAATGGAAGCCCTAAGAGGTCAGAAGTTTCTGTCTGGTTAATTTATTGCTATATCTCTGGCACTCAGAAGAGTGTCTGGCAGAAATTAGGTATTCAACAAATTTACATTAATATGATTATTGGCTAATCTGCAAAGCTGGTCACCTGTAATAAGTCATTTCTAGATGATAAAATGCCTATTATGCAAATTTATGTATACTCAATCTTTGGAGCACAACTAATTTCTGAATGAGGCACTGCCTGCATTACGGCCTTTAAATAGACATTCATAAAGGAATGATGGAAGGAAATGAGAGTAATCTGCCTGAGTTTGTATATTCCCCTGTTATGCTGTGTTAATTATTTGCAGAGATGCAGTTCTGAACTCTTACCTGGTAAGACATTTCTAAGGAGAAAGGACATCTTGATAATATAAAAAGAGGAAGCCAGTTGTTGCTTTAGGTATGAGGGATACATTATATATTACAACAGTTATTGTAAATCAATTCCTTTAGGTATTAATAAGCATTGCAAGAATGTGGCAATTTGCAAATATTACTCTGACACTTAAAAATCTGG
>NW_021870127.1:0-814 GCF_006229205.1 Suricata suricatta | reverse complement strand
TGGTGGTGATGGTGGAGGGCACTTAAGGGAAAGAGCACTGGGTGTTGTATGGAAAACAAGTTGACAATAAAATATTATGGAGGGGGAAAAAAAAAGAAAGAAAGAATCCTGAAACAAAGGTCCTTGGGTCATAAACATTTTTCTCCCACAGATATACTTTACCAGTGGGATGCATGTCCGTGAATATAAAACAAATGTAGAACAGTATATGGCTATTGAGAAAAGAATCTAAGTTTTGGGCACTTCTTATTTCAGTATTTTTGTCCTATTATCATGCTGTGTGTCTAACCAAAGTTCTAACTTTTGGGGCTGTATGCACAAGGCAGTAGAGTTCCAAATAAAATTAAACTTTATTATCTTAATTGAATGTGAACAAATAGCAGGCTCTACTCAAATTATATAGACTCCCAAGTTAATGACTAAATAGCTTGAACTTTTGACTCAAACAAAACTATAGCTTTATAAAATAGTTGCTATTAGCTTCAAACACATTTTGTACAGTGTCATTCAGTATTCACAGAAATATAGGTGTTGGGGATGACCTGGTGTCAAGATATACATCCACATTTTTCTTATTTCCACATCTGTGCTTTTAATCATTCTAACTTGACCAAAATGTATTGACTGGGGTTAGCATCAAGTAGCCTAGTCTGAAAATTGTTCTCACCTGATTAACTTTGTTATAAAAGTAAAGGGTTTATGGTGAGGAAATGACTTCCAGAAACTTAAAAAAATTATGGGTATACAGAGAGAAATAGAGATAGCAGTTTATGTTTTACATTATATGTGGTAGCTAATTATAGTGAAAAATATG
>NW_021870126.1:0-1656 GCF_006229205.1 Suricata suricatta | reverse complement strand
GTGAAACCATATGGTATCTGTCCTTCTCTGCCTCACTTATTTCACTTGGCACATCACCCTCGAGGTCCATACACTTTGCTACAAATGACCAGATTTCATTCTTTCTCATTGCCATGTAGTACTCCATTGTATATATAAACCACATCTTCTTGACCCATTCATCAGCTGATGGACATTTAGGCTCCTTCCATGATTTGGCTATTGTTGAAAGTGCTGCTCTGAACTTTGGGGTACATGTGCCCCTATGCATCAGCACTTCTGCATCCCTTGGATGATATCCTCAGCAGTGCTATTGCTAGGTCATAAGGAAGTTCTATTGATAGTTTTTGAGGAACCTCCACACAGTTTTCCAGAACGGCTGTACCAGTTTACGTTCCCTCCTACACTATGCCCATTTTTCAACATCCCCACCAGCATCTATAGTCTCTTGATGTGTTCAGTTTAGCCACTCTGAATGGCGTGAGGTGGTGTCTCAGTGTGGTTTTGATTTGTGTTTCCCTGATGATAAGTGACCCTGAATCATTTCATGTGCCTCTAGTCCATCTGGATGTCCTCTTTGGAGAAGTGTCTATTCATTTCTTCTGCCCATTACTTCACTGGATTATTCGTTTTTCGGGTGTGGAGTTTGGTGAGTTCTTTGTAGATTTTGGATACTAGCTTTTTATCTGATATGCCATTTGCAACTATCTTTTCCCATTCCTTTGGTTGCTTATTAGTTTTCTTGATTGTTTCCTTTGCCATGCAGAAGTTTTTTATCTTGATGAGGTCCCAATAGTTCATTTTTGCTTTTGACTCCCTTTCCTTTGGGGATGTGTCAAGTAGGAAGTTCCTACGATTGAGGTCAAGGAGGCTGTTTTCTGCTTTCTCCTCTAGGGTTTTGATGGTTTCTTGTCTCACATTCAGGACCTTCGTCTATTTTGAGTTTATTTTTGTGTGTGGTGTAAGGAAGTGGTCCAGTTTCATTCTTATGCATGTTGCTGTCTAGTTCTCCAAGCACCACCTGTTAAAGAGGCTTTTTTCCATTGGACTCTTTCCTGCTTTGTCAAATATTAATTGGCCATACATTTGTGGGTCCAGTTCTGGGTTCTCTATTCTATTCCATTGATCTATATGTCTGTTTTTGTGCCAATATCATACTGTCTTGATAATGACAGCTTTGTAGTAGAGGCTAAAGTCTGGGATTGTGATGCCTCCTGTTTTGGTTTCTTCTTCAATATTACTTTTGCTATTCAGTGTCTTTTGTGGTTCCATATGAAATTTAGGATAGTTTGTTATAGCTTTATGAAGAACGCTCGTGCAATTTTGATTGGGATTGCATTGAATATGTTGATTGCTTTGGGTTACAATGACATTTTAACAATGTTTATTCTTCTAATCCATGAGCATGGAATGTTTTTCCATTTCTTTGTTTTTTCTTCAATTTCTTTCATAAGTTTTCTATAGTTTGCATCGTACAGGTTTTGCATCTTTGGTTAGGTTTATTCCTAGGTATTTTATGGTTTTTTGTGCAATTGTGAATGGGATCAGTCTCTTGATTTCTCTTTCTGTTGCTTCATTATTGGTGTATAAAAATGCAACCGATTTCTGTACATTGATATTGTACCCTGCGACTTTGCTGACTTCATGGATCAGTTCTAGACGGCTTCTGGTGAAGTC
>NW_021870125.1:0-814 GCF_006229205.1 Suricata suricatta | reverse complement strand
GTAGGAGTTAGGACCACAGAAGCAAGGCAGTGCTGGATGTTCTGCCCAAAATGGGTTGCAGGGACAGGAAACCCTCTGTTTGCTTTCTTCCCCCTACTCTTTAGTTCTCTCATTAGCCACACCCAGCTAGACACCATTGTCCAAGGTCAGAATCCCTGAATACAAACAGGTCCGGGAAGACTGAACAAGGGATCTGAGGACAAACATACAAAGCTGTATCCCTTTATTCAGCTCTCTTTTTCCCTCAGATATCCCTCCTTTAGTCTGGTATTTACTGACCACTCTATCTAAAATTGCACCCCCACCGCTACCTGGTAATAAATCTCTTTCCTTTTTTCTTCTGTCATTTTCCTCCATACTATTTATCATCATTAAACATTAAATGTTTTACTTTTTATAAAGTTGAAAGTACATTTTTCTTTGCCTGTTTTTCCCAGTAGGACGTGAGCTTTTAAGAGTCTAGACTACTGCCTGTTTTATTCCTTACTGATTTCCTAGCACCTAAGAGTGTTTATGGAACATAGTAATTGTTCTTGAAATATTTGTGACTGAATAATTGACTGTGTTGGTAAAGTGACTGAAAATGATTTTGTACTGAAGTGGGTTTTGTTTAAAGAGATGTTTAGGCCCACTCAGAGAGCTAGCTAAGTTATACTTCAGATGCAATTTTTAAATGCTAGGTGAAATCTTATTTCTGCATACTGCAATCCCAAGGCACTGGTTGGATATACAATACTGAAACACCCAACCAATAGGCACACTGACAATCAAAAGGAACAAAGTGAGCCATCCTATAATTAAAGTAAAAAAAAAA
>NW_021870124.1:0-814 GCF_006229205.1 Suricata suricatta | reverse complement strand
CCAAGCCTCTATCCCTCACCTTTTCACTCCCAGTCCAGTTTCAATGCAAGAAACCAAAGTAGGCTCCATCAAACTGGAAAACCCATGAGTCCTATGACTTGTGCTTTGCCTAAGAACATTCTTCCCTTGCATAAGTGATGCTTCTCAGAAGCTTACCAGTCTCTTTCTTTCCCCTTTACAGTAGGCTTTGAATTTCTCAAGCTCACTGGTTTGGGAGGGAATGACTTCATCCTCTTTTCCAGATATGGACCATAACTGATTTTACCTAATCCTCCTGCACAAGGTGATTTTACATCACCTCCTGCAGGTGTTGGTTCAAGGATGAGCACATGATCCATGCCAGGCCCATCAGGGACAACTCTTTCTCTTTTTGGTAGCATCAAATCAAAGGCACCTGTAGCCTCCTGAATGCCCACAGCCACTGCATGACCACAGGAGGAAAGCTATCATTGATGAAGAAGCCTTTAAGGAAAAGAGAATCTAGGTGCTTGTTCCATTGCTTAAGTGCCAGATGAGGACAGGCTTAAAGCCCTTTTTACCATCTCCAGCGATGAGAAACACTAAAGCAAAATAGACAAAGTAACTGTCTTCTATCAATTTAGATACTATTTTTGTTGTTGTTGTTAGTTGCAATCCCAAACATTCTAACTAACACACCCTGCAACTTCCTTTGCCTCACATGCTGGTTTGGACCACTGAAAGTATACTGTTGTCTACTCAACCCTCCCTTACAGCATGAACACACAAAGTTGTGACAAGGAAGACGTGTTTACAGGAGCTTGGGAATATAAAGTTGTGAGTAGGTTACAAATAC
>NW_021870123.1:0-814 GCF_006229205.1 Suricata suricatta | reverse complement strand
GTGGGCATTGCAATGAGATCTAAAGGAGCAGAGAGGCTAGTTAGGCCAAGTGTTCTGGACAAAGAGAACACACAGGCAAGACCCTAAGGTAATGTGCACACAGAATTCACAGCACCCTCGTGACTACATCAAATCTCCCCAGGAAGGGGCCCCACATCGATGCCTCTAGTTCGTGGCAGCGTAGTGGGGGGGGTCACCCTTCTTTATGTCATTGTAGGACTAAATATCTGCCTGTATTGCTCTCCTGACCGTATTCCTAGTACTCAGCATTAAGCCTCCAACAGTGTGTTGAATAAATATGTGTTGAATGAAATACATGTGTCATGGCAGATACCTTAGGACCTAAAAATAAATAAAGAAATAACCTGAGACTCGTGCCACATGGAGGACGGGTGAAGACGGCGGAGGAGCAGGGAAGCCGAGCTTGCTTCATCCGTCCAGCCCAGCTGGATGACTATCGGATCATGTTGAACACCCAGCAGATCTGCACAGGCCACACGAGTGCTAGAAAAGCAACCACATTGCAGAACGTAGGAGCTGTGGAGCGTTGATGTTGGGGGAAAAAGAACGGTGTGAGCCTTGGAGGGGAGGGAGCCCTGATCATGGAGAGAGAAGAGACAGAGAGAGAGAGAAGGCAAACACAAAGGATCTCAGAGGAAAAAATCTTCCCCCAAACCAATGACTGGGAAAAGAAGAGGGGCTAGCCACCACCAGCTTTCATAAGCTGCAGAGGGCAAAGCCTGCAGTCACCAAGGTCAGCGCCATCACCAGCTTTGCGCCTGGTGGGCCTGGCGGTGCTCCCGCGGGGAAGGAG
>NW_021870122.1:0-814 GCF_006229205.1 Suricata suricatta | reverse complement strand
ATAAAAGTATTTCAGTAAATAAAATTTAAAATCTAGGGCCCTAATCCTCTAGTTTATGGGTTCAAGGAAAACTCCAAATGTGTTAAGGAAAGCATTACCAGGACCAAAAGTCGTAATAGGTAAATTATCTGGATCTGAGCCTCTTTTGGATTCTTATGAGTCACAGGGAATACATATAGAAATACATGTCTCAGAACATGTTCTGTTAATCCATAATGTCCAGGCCATCAATTAAATATTTGCAAAAATTAATTAAAATATGTTAATTATAGTAGTCAAGGAGTTGTACCAGTTTGAATGGTTAATTTAATCAGAGTATTTTTGATCCCTTAACATACTAACACAAATGTGGAGAGGTGGGGAGGGGAAGGGGGAAAGAGAGTTGGGGAGAGAGAAGAACACAAAACCTGAGAGATTATTGGATACTGAAAAAAAACCTAGGGTTGAAGGGGGAGGGGGAGGGGAGAGGGAGGTGGTGGTAATGGAGGAGGGCACTTGTGGGGAAGAGCACTGTGTGTTATATGGAAACCAATTTGACAATAAATTATTTTTAAAAATGTGGAGAGGGATGTCAAAGAAAACCAGAGGAGGGTAGATGGTAGAGTTGTGAAAACAGATATTATTTATCAAAACTACTGCAATAGGGAAAAAGAAACTTTGGCGTTCAACTGGGCTCCATTCGGAATACAACATGAACAAATGGGAATGTACAGCCAAGGAGCAGGAGGGGGGTATTGGATAGAAAATTACTGAGAGGAAACATCAGAGATATGGAGGCATTCTGGCAATAGTAAACTAAAAGGATCTTGCTCAA
>NW_021870121.1:0-814 GCF_006229205.1 Suricata suricatta | reverse complement strand
TCTCCATCTGAGTATGAGCCCAGGTCACTTCCTGGTTCCCAGCACCTCAGCATTAACAGTAGGTGCTCAGTTAGTGGGGAAGTGTTCGCTCCCCTCTACTAAAAAGTATTGCACACCTTAGCCACTCAATTTAATTAGTTAACCCATCAAATAGGATTCCCTGCATACGGAGTCAAAGATCAGCAATGCTAATAATGCCAAGGGTACAGTTAGCTGTCTGTTATTATTGAAAATATAAGATAATTCTATCATAAGACCAAGCTTTTGTGAGCTGGTCTAAGAACCTCATCAGCACCCACTTCAACGAGGACGCAACCAACTTATAAATACGCTATTGATACACAAACCATTTGTAAGCAACGGACACTCAGGAGATCATTTATCTTTTGTGTGGTAACCAATAAATCATATTTTCAACCTACCAAGTTGAATCTTCTTGAAACAGATTTGAAGGCCCATATCATGCCTCTAATTCATACCTGTTATGTCATCATTATCCCAGTGGCGCCGCTGCTCCGCCAGCCTTTGCATTCGTGTCTTCACCGAGGAGCCTGTCCTCGCTTCCAATCTTGAATGAAGTCCCGTCCTCACACCCAGCAGCGGTGCCTGGACAGCCTCGGCCTCGCTGACAGGAGCTGGCGCTTGCGGCTGTGCCCGAGGAGGCGTGGGGCTTGGAGGACAGGCTTTTGCAGAAGCTGACTCAACTAGCTTTTCATTCTCCAAGTTGGAAACTTCTACTTCAGCATTGTCAGAACAGCGTTTCTTTGATGGTGATGGTTTTGTACAAGATTTCTCTAGATTAAAAAGGACACCC
>NW_021870120.1:0-814 GCF_006229205.1 Suricata suricatta | reverse complement strand
ATGGTGGATAAGCAATACAAGGGTATTATAGGCTGTGTGGTTTACATCCCCAGGGAGCAGGGAGCCCTGTCCTTCTGGTGTGGTGGCCAGGGCAATGTCATCGGATACTTCTCCACCCAGGCCCTCAACGTTGCCCTCAAGGACAAACATAAGCAGTTTTTCCTGGGTGGTGCAGACAAGAGAATCCGGTTCTACTTTGCAGGGAATCTGGCATCAGGTGGTGCTGCTGGGACTACCTCCTGTTTTGGGATATCTTCTTGATTTTGCCCATACCCGTCTAGCAGCGGCTGATGTGAGCAAAGCTGGAGCTGAAAGGGAATTCAAAGGCTTCAATGACTCCCTGGTTAAGATCTACAAATCTGAGGAGATTAAAGGCCTGTAGCAAGGCTTTCGTTTGCTTATGTAGGGGTGTTATCATTTACCCAGCTGCCTACTTGGTATCTTTGACACTGCTGGCCAATCCCAAGAATACTCACATCTTCATCAGTTGGATGACTGCACAATCTGTCACAGCAGTTTCTCAGTTGACTTTCTATCCATTCGACACTGTTCATGGCCATAGGATGATGCAGTCAGGGCACAAAGGAACTGACGTCATGTACACAGGCATGCTTGACTGCTGGAGGAAGACTGATCATGAGGAAAGAGCCAAAGCTTTTTCCAAGGGTGCATGACCCAGTGTTTTCCAAGAAATAGGTGGTGGTTTTGTACTTGTCCTATATAATGAAATCAAGAAGTTCACCTAAGATATTTTTCAGTTTTTATTTTTTTACCCCATGAACAGGCATTTTGAATTATCTAACATTTCTTGAAC
>NW_021870119.1:0-814 GCF_006229205.1 Suricata suricatta | reverse complement strand
AGAGAAAGAGAGCACACAAGAGCATGGGCAAGCAGGGGAGGGGCAGAGGGAGATAAAGAATCTTAAGTAGGGTCCACACCTGGTGAGGCTATCAGGACCGTGAAATCGTGACCTGAGCCAAAATTATGTGTTGGAGGTTCAACCCGCTGAACCACCCAGGAGTCCCTAGTTCTGTGATTCTTGAAAAAAAAAAAATGTATGTTGGAATTCAGGAAGTCATGGGTCAGGCCAGGCCATAAATATTAAAAAAAAAATATTTTCTTCTCTGTCTGACCTTAAAATATTGGCATTTTTCCTGATTTCTAAACTGGGCCTTTTTTTCTTCTCACTGTACCAGTAGTATACTTTCAAAAGTTTTGCATTGTGAGGAAGCACACATAAATATGTGAAGTGGCAATATAAAATAAATATGAAGTGATAATGCTTATGGAAAACTAGAGAGTTCATTTGTAATGCCCAAGATTTCAATATCACCCCAAAACCAGAAACTGCCAGGGAGATCGAGTCACGCATGTAAAAGCAAAGGGCATTTATTATTACGGCTTAGGATCGCCGGGCTTGAGTTCGGTCTCACAGCCTTCACCAACGCAGTGGATCCATGCTGAGAGCCCTGAACAAGGGCTGAGTAGGGTTTTTATGGGGTTTGCGAGGGGGGAGTTACAAGAAACTGTGACATAGGTACAGTGACCCAGTCATAATGGTACAAGAGTATTGGCAGCACCCTTAACCATACACATTGTTCAGAGTGTTCCTTACTTTTGGTGGGACCCAATTACAACATTTAGGGTATCTTTGAAATTAATCAATTACAGAG
>NW_021870118.1:0-814 GCF_006229205.1 Suricata suricatta | reverse complement strand
GATAAAAATATTTGATGAATACAATGAAAACCTTGGCCTAATTGATGTATATCAAATTACACTTAAGAACAACAGATTTTCATTGTTTTCAAATGTCTCATTGTTTTCATATGGGACAATTACCAAAGGAAACCATATATTGGGACATTAAAATTTTTTAACAAATTTCAAAATATTGAATTATTTCAGAGACTGTTCAACTGAGTGAAATTAAGCTCTAAGTTTACATCAACTTTTTTTTCCTGAAATTTCAATATAGTTAACAGTGTTACATTAGTTACAAGTGTATAATAAAGCGTTTCAACAGTTCCATACATTACCCAGTGCTCATCATCAGTACAGTATTTTTTTCTTTTATAGTTTATTGTCAAGTTGGTTTCCATATAACATCCAATGCTCATCCCCACAAGTACCCTCCTCCATGCCCATCATTCCCCTCTCCTCTCCCCTCCCCCATCATTACTGTGAACATATATGATTATACAGAAGTGGTCACAAACATATCTGATTATACAGAACTTGACACAAATATAATAAATATAGAGAATCATGTGATACTGGCATTAAGAGCCCTCTATAAGCAGCAAGATGACTATCATAGAAATTTGGAAAATGTTTCTCCATGTTAAGTAGTGGCAAAATATTTAGTAAACTGTCATGTATCTTTTTTTTTAATTTTTTAAAAATTTTTTATTTAGTTTTTATACAGAGAGAGACAGAGCATGAGAGGGGGAGGGGCAGAGAAAGGAGGAGACACAGAACTGGAAGCAGGCTCCAGGCTCTGAGCTGGCTGTCAGCACAGAGCCTGATGCGG
>NW_021870117.1:0-814 GCF_006229205.1 Suricata suricatta | reverse complement strand
AGAGCAAGCCCTACAACTCTTACAGTTGAGCTGCGAAGGGTAGATAAGGGACAGTAGTTAAGGGGTGGAAATGGGGAATGGTATGCAATTTTTGTGCTGTTTCCCCTTGGAAGGATCTTAAATTTGGAGTTAGGAAATGCAAGAATGGATGTGTAAGTGCCTGGTGCCTGCCCAGGAGGGGCTTAGCCAGCATGGCTGAGTCGAACCTGGACGGCTGCCGGTTCTTTCCCGGATGTTTCCTGGGGCCTCCGCACTGACCTTCCGTCTGGGGCGGTTCCAGGCTCACGCAAGCAAAGCAGCCTGGATGACAGAGAAGTCTTTCATCATTCCAAGTACTTTGACCAGCAGCCACTGTTCAAATGTTGAATTCAGAAAACTAAACGTAACCTAAACAAATCTTATTATCTTACAGCGTGAACTTCTTGCCTGAAGATTGTAAAGACTGACTGGTTTGAAAATGGAAAACCAAGAACCAGCGGATCCTTCTAACAATACCAAACAGTCTATTATTTCAGAGGAGGTATAAGTTGTTTCTCACTGCCCTGCCCTCTCCCCACACAGAGCTGAGTCCAGATGAAACGGGTAGACTGTCGTTTCGAATGACTGTATTTAATTCCTGAAGACAGCCTTTAACCAGTGTCCCTGCTCCCTTTTTAGGGCTCGGGGGCATTTTGTTCCTCTACGGGAGCAATAATGTATCTCTTAATTATATCCACTAGTGAAACCGAGACTGTTTTAAAGTAGATTTTGGCTGTTCGTATAAAAATGCTCAAATTTTATTAAAAGTTTCCCCAGGTAGAAGAGTACGTCCTGT
>NW_021870116.1:0-814 GCF_006229205.1 Suricata suricatta | reverse complement strand
GCAACAATACACATGCCAAACACAGGACTGGTATCATTATGTAGGTCTGGATCTCCTTCTAAAGAGATTAGGGATTGGGAAAAACTAGTACATGATCTTAACAGAAAGGGGAACTATCTGACTTAAAGATTCCACTCACCCCTCTGAAATGCTGTCAAAAATGTTATTTGCAATATCCATGGGGCTGTACAGCTCTATAGTATGTCTTCAATGTACATTCTTAGCCAGTCAAAAAGGTCTGATCAGGAGTAAATGTGTCTCCTAAATGGGACTTTGTTTTTTAGGTGCATTAGAGAAGAAATCCCAAATGTTCAGATAGATGGTAGTATATTCTCAGCAAGTCTCTAAAATCTACTTGGCAGAAGCTAATTGTTATAGGAAATGTAGGCAAATGTAGACAAACTACCCCGCAAAATAGTTTGAAGGGGCCTCTCTAAACAGAGATGATTCACAGTTTAGACTGAACCGTCAAGCAAGGCCACATGCCAAACTTTATTTTTTGCAATAATGATATTACAGGGGCCCTGGGCTCCTAAAGCTAATGCATTTGGCTGTGGGGTTTTATAAAGTTAGGTTTCTAAATTTATATCAAACAGACAGTTCAGGTGCTAATGAAATGCTTTGGGTAAGTACAATTTTCTTCTCAAAAGGAAAGTGACAAAGAATTGCCAAGGTTTGGGGGGATAATAACATCCTTTATATTTAGCCAGTGACAATCCTCCACAAAGCTCTGATTTCTTGGACAAACATTACAGGGATACAGATCTTCATGATGCCCTTGAAAGGTAAGTGGTAGGTAAAGCCATTCCGGTTT
>NW_021870115.1:0-1656 GCF_006229205.1 Suricata suricatta | reverse complement strand
ATAGAACATAAAGTACCCTTACCCTCATACTGATTAATTTTATTCCAGGTTTTTAAAAAATATTTATTTCCTTGGCTTAGCTAAAAATTATTAAACTCATATGTGTTATTAAATGTACAACTCCAACCTTCTGCCTCAGGAGGAGACTGATAAAAAAATAAACCACACATAAATTTAAATCCTTCAAGGAAGCTTTTGTTCAGTCTTTCAAGGCAGCCAATAACCAGATCATGTAGTTGCAAATGTAACACAATGGCAGCATCTATGGGCTATAAAATTAGCTCCTGCTTCAATCTTGGTACCAGGCAGACAGATGCTGTTAGGAGAAGTCATTCCATGCAATGTATTCAAAATCTTGCTAGATTTGATTCTGTTTTTGACTACCTGGATCACTGTATAATATTTAGAATATAAGAAGATCATCAGAATGTGTTGCCTGTTTTTTAAAAAGTAGTCAACCCGATTCTTGTAAGCATTCCACTTTGGCACTTTTACAAAAAAGAATTTCTATTTTATTTTGTTTAGACTATCCACGGCCATCTGGCATTTGCATTTTTAAATAATATTCTTTTATCAATGCATTGTAAAATCAGTGTTAGGTTATTTACCAACAGTGTACTAGCTCCCACACTTCATTCTCTACCTGTTTTTTTTTTGTTTTGTTTGTTTAACTTCTTTAAATAACCAGCTGAGATGATTCATTGTGACTCATACTAAAGAAAACAGCATGAAGGGTAAAAGATGTAGGACAGTAAAGGACTGTTGTTTCCTCTGGCTGAAATCACACTGGCCATTTTTTTTTCTTGTTAGTGATGCCACAAGATATTTTTAAGATGACGTTAAGTAACATACATTTTTCCCCCAAAATAATCTTCTGTTCTGCTTTTAACCACTGTGTTATGTGGAACATAAATCATACTTTTCCTTGTCCCTATAAATCAGTGAAGTCTAAGCTGTGATTGTGCAATTGTTAACACCTTTACAACTGTGATAAGCTCATCCATAGAAGAATAGGTTCTGTGAAATACTATTCAAGTAAAAGGCTATGTTTGTTTGATATAAAAATGTAGTTTTAGAGTATGACCAGTACATTTCACTCTTAATTTAAGATGAAACTGAGTGAGTCTTTAAAAATACAGCCACAAAATACAACCAAAGATAGAAAAATGGAAATAAACTGAAATTTCAAACTTTTTTGGAGGATAAAACTCTGAAGAGAGACCACATAGTAAGTAGTAAAATCATTCTTTAAAATAAGACAGTGATATATTTGTATAGGAGATTGTAGAACAGACCTAACAGAGTTTATGCCAAGATGAAACTCATCCAGATATGAAGGGTGTCTTGAGAAGAGGTAGTTTGTGCATGGTCCAGGTTCTGGCAGGTTAGAATATGTATATTCTGTGGGGCAGACAGCACTGTAGTTATTGGTCTTACCCAGAAGTCTTAGAGACCCTATGGATAGGACATGTATGAAGTCCCTGTAAGCTTCTGATATACTGTTAGAAGGTGTTTTAGGATCCTGTATCAACAGTTCTTAGGAGGAATAAGTTTTCTGAAGATACCGTGGCACTTTAGAGGTCATGACACAAAGCCCCAGGTAATGTGCTAAGTGTCTTACATCCATCGTGACATTTAACCTAACTCTAGCCAAAT
>NW_021870114.1:0-814 GCF_006229205.1 Suricata suricatta | reverse complement strand
TGTCTCCCTTCCTTATTTCATGTAGGTAGGTGTCTCCTAGGAAGCATTTATTCATAGAGTTCTTCCTTCACTCATCATTCTATTTAATAGCATCACCCTTATACTTAATTCCCTTACTCTGCTTACTTTTATTCATATTATTTCCCCCATCAAACACCGTCTTGTTTATTTGTTTGCTGTTTGTCTCTTCCACTAGAACAAAGGTCCATAAACACAAGAACATTGTTTTGTTTGCTGTTGCACCCTCAGCACCCATTGACTAAGCACACAGTAGGTGTTCAATAAATGTTTGTTGAATGAAGGAACTTTTTTCCTCACATAAACTTGCCTTCTGCAATAGGACATGTAAGTGTTTCATAGGGTTTTTTTTTCATATGTGATTGTACTCCCAGGCCCTGCATAGAGGTGAAGGTGAGGGTGACCAGTGCATTGCCTTAGGGTTTGTTCTGGTCCCCTTCTTACTGGCGTCATCACCTTCTAGGACATTAGGAGACATAAACAAAATGAAAATGGCTTAAAACTGATCCATGTACCGTGTCTACTTCCTGCCCTGTTCACCTTCACCTGCAAAATGACAAAGTCGTCTGATTATAAACCCATGCTTACCAGTGAAACGTGCTTATGCTTTACAGTAATCACTTGAAAAGTAATCTTTACATTTTTATTCCAAGAGCCCAAGTCAGTTTTTGGGAAAGTCACTCTAGTCTCTTCTCGACCCTGCCATGGGTTTTCCTCTGCGGGCCCTCTTCCTGTTCCGGAACTCTCTATTACCATCTTCCCACCCTCGGCCCAGGTCTGGGTGTCTCTTCGGGTG
>NW_021870113.1:0-814 GCF_006229205.1 Suricata suricatta | reverse complement strand
AATCTAAGAACTTCTGGAGGGAGGGGTGGGGTCATCTGGGATTAATGATGAAGGGATCCTGTCACCTCTGAGCATGTTTTTTGTTTTTTTTTTTTTACCTGTGGTTCTGCAACAAAGAAGCTATTGTGCTTCAAAACAGAAGCTTTAAGGATGTCAGGCAAGCCAGGCAAAGGGGGCCAGCCAGCGGGTGGTTGCTTACCGAAAATTTCAGTAGCATTTTCAAGATAATTGGCTTAATTACATGCCAAACTAAATTGTAATTTTAAGGGCACTACAAATAACAAAGATTTATTCTAAAGCTCTGTAAGTAGGCCTTTGTTCTTTATTTCCTGTAAATAGATCTCTGGTGGAGTAACCAGGACCTGAAATGTTTGGGGCAAGACTGTGAGGCACAGGCACTCTACTTGAGGATGGTTAGGGCTATTTGGATTAAGGAACGTATAGTCCCTCTGAGGGTGATAGGTAAGAACTAAATAAAATAAATTCTAATATTATTAATTTGTATTAATAGTGTTGCAGCTAAAGGCAGTTTAGTGAGTAGTCGAAAGCAGGACTTCGCTTTGGAAGCAGACTGCTGGGATTTATTACTCAACTTTCTACTACGTGTGTGATCAGTAACCATTTGCATTTGATTTGAATCCATTGTCAACTTTTCCCTAAAGTCAGACATATCAGTATATAATGGATACATGCATAATGCTACTGTTAGTGTTTTGCAATTTACAAAAAGTTTAGTGATCTAACATGAACCATTTTCTAGATTAGTACATGAAAAAGAGGGCCATGGTATTTCTTTGTCTTAGTAACTATTGGT
>NW_021870112.1:0-814 GCF_006229205.1 Suricata suricatta | reverse complement strand
CCTGTTGGGACTCAATTTTTATTTGTAAAACTGGGTAATGGACTGACTAATCTCTAGGGTCTTTCCTCCAGCAATATAATTCTGATTTTATGAAAGATTCATAAGTCCTAGAATCTGGGATACTATCGTACTGAACATACCAAGTTTCATGGGTTTAGGTTTTGCTACAGTATCTTCTTGTGTGTTCATCATAAATGTATTATCTTAATTTGCAAAATACTCTAAAATAAATTAAGATGGAAGATTTCACATTTAAGTAGTCTTGAAATATATCTTTAAGCAGCAATTAAAAATTTTCTTAAGGCCATCACATAACATTATTAAAATGTTACTCTTCTCCCTAAAAAGGCACAGTATAAGAAATAGTATTACTAAAAATGAAAATACTACAAATAATAAACAACATACATTTCCACAGGCTACCTAGTTTATTTTCTTTTCTTTTATTGAGACCATTACTTTTAACAGTGTTATACTTAAGTCCTGTTTTGCAGCTGTTGGTGAGATCGTGGAGAAAGGGAACTCTCTTGCATTGTTGGTGGGAATGTAAACTGGTACAGCCACTCTGGAAAAACAGTATGGAGGTTCCTTAAAGAGTTGAAAATATAACTACACTATGATTCAGCAATTAAATGACTAGATATTTACACAAAGAATACAAAAATATTAATTCAAAGAGATACATGTATCCCAATGTTTATAACAGCATTATCTACAATACCCAAGCTATGGAAACAGCCCAAATGTCCTGTGACTAGTGAATGGATAAAGAAGATATGGGGTGTGTGTGTGTGTGTGTGTGTGTGTGTGTGTG
>NW_021870111.1:0-814 GCF_006229205.1 Suricata suricatta | reverse complement strand
GGTGGCTCAGTTGGCTGAGAGTCCAACTTCAGCTCTGGTCATGATCTTCGTGGTTCACAAGTTTGAGCCCCGTATCAGGCTCTGTGCTAACAGCTCAGAGCCTGGAGCCTGCTTCAGATTCTGGGTCTCCCTCTCTCTCTCTCTGCCCCAACCCTGCTCATGCAGTCTCTCTCCCTCTTTCTCAAAAATAAATAAAAACATTTTTTAAAAATAAAAATTAAACATGGGCAAAGGACTTGGAAAGGTAGTTCTCCAAAGAAAATATACAAATAATCAATAAGCACATGAAAAGATGCTCAACCTCACTGGGAAATGTCAATCTAAACCACAACGAGAGAGCACTTCACACTCGTTAGGATGGCCATTCTCAAACAACAACAACAACAATCACCAAATGAACAAACATACAAACAAAAACCCCTCAAACAGAAATAAACAGTGACAAATTGGAACCCTGTGTACTGCTGGCAGGAATATAAAATGATGCGGCTCTTCCTCAAAAAATTTAAATTGGAGTTACCATATGATCCAGCAACCCACTTTTAGGTATAATATCTCAAAGAACTGAAAGTGGGAACCTAGATATTTGTACAATCCATGTTTACAGCAGCATTATTCACAACTGGCAAAAATCAGGAGCAATCCAAGTGTCTATCAATGAATGAACAGATAAACAAAATGTGCCATATATATACATATATATATACCTACACACAGAGGAATATCATTCAGCCTTTCAAAATTCTGACACGTTACAACATGGAGGAGCCCCTTAGAGGCATTACGCTAAGTGAAATAAGCCAGATACAAAAAC
>NW_021870110.1:0-814 GCF_006229205.1 Suricata suricatta | reverse complement strand
GAGCTGGGGGGTTGGGGCATTGGGGCAGTAGAACTGGGGTTCCCTGGAGCTCCCCCCCCAATTCACTGATGAGACATTGAATGTCAGCCGCCCCTGCCCCGCTGGACCCCGTGCCCCTGGGCCCTGCAGGTCTCGCTGTCCCTGAAAGGGCTGATAGCTGAGGGCTTCGGTTGGCAGAAGTCCCAGAGGCTGGATAGCAAGTCCTTCCTTCCTTCCTGAAGAGACATCTGGTGTGAACATCACAATGCACATCACAGGTAGCAAACCGCAAAATGTGAGGATATTTTAAAAAATTGTTTTAATGTTTTTTATTTCTTTTTGAGAGACAGAGAGAGACAGCGAGAGCAGGGGAGGGTCAGAGAGAGAGGGAGGCACAGAATCCGAAGCAGCTCCAGGCTCTGAGCTGTCAGCACAGAGCTTGACGTGGGGCTCGAACTCACGAACCGTGAGATCGTGACCTGAACCGAAGCCAGATGCTCAACTAACTGACCCCCCCAGGTGCCCCAAAATTTTAGGATCTTGAAAACACAAGTTCCCATCATCAAAACAGAGAAAGCTGATCGGGCAAAGATCAAAGCATTTCATTATCTGCATTCCCCATAACAGCTGAGTAAGAGACCCCCCTGGTGCTCTGTTTTCCATTTAGGAAGAGGTATTTGGCTCAAGTTTCTTACGTGTTATTATATCGGATGATAACTTTGACATTAAACTGTAATGTCAAATGCACACATGTAAGGCAATATCAGTATAAATAATTCACAGATAAAATGGACCTGACTTGTAAATGAATGGCATTTCATTACATAGCCTGTCC
>NW_021870109.1:0-814 GCF_006229205.1 Suricata suricatta | reverse complement strand
AAAGGAGGCACTGTGTTTGCTTTTTAAAACTGTAGGATGATGAGACAAGTATGTTTGTACGCAGGAAACTTAGAAACAGCTTTTTAAATTTTTTTTAGACATTTATTTATTTTTGAGAGACAGAGTGCCCCAGAGCACGAGAGGGAGGCGCAGAGAGGGAGGAAGACAGCATCCGAGGAAGGCTCCAGGTTCAGAGCTGGGGCTCGGGAACCGCGAGATCACGACCTGAGCCCAAGTCGGACGATTAAGCTCCGGAGCCGCCCGGCGCCCCAGACACAGCTCTGAACGGACCACGGACACAGGCCGGGGCAAACACGTTCGCGGAGGGAAAAGACTACTCACAAACACAAGTGCGATCGTTTAAACAGCAAGAGTGTCCTACCTCCCACACACGCGCGCCGCGCCCAGATCCCGGGGTGCGAGCTGGCGCACGGTTCGGCGGCGGTTAGCGTCCGACTCCTCGGCCCCCGACGCAGGGACAGAAGGATCCAGAACCAGCGCGGGGGAGAAAGGAAAAGTGTGGCGACAGAGATCCGGCGGGGGCGGGGGGCTGGCGCATCCACGCACACGCCCACCGCCGTCTCCACCTGTTCTACACGGTCAGAAAGACACGACGCCAAACGCGCGCGAGGGTAACTCTAGCTCCCACGCCAGTCCCGGATTCACCTCCTGCCGCGCACCTGCGTCGCCTCGCCGGCGGCGACCTGCCCCCTTTCCCGGGGAGGTGGCGGTCCCCTCCGCACCCGCCGCGGTGGTTCTCCCAGTCCCCCGCAAGTCTCCGGGAACGCGATGCCAGGCCGGCGGAGCGCGGATT
>NW_021870108.1:0-814 GCF_006229205.1 Suricata suricatta | reverse complement strand
TAAAGAGGGGTAAACTCTGAGGGCAGGTGTTGTGCCTTACTAATTTTAATATCCTCAATATAAGCTCAAAGCGTGGTACAGAGACCTTTTTAAAGGGTAAATGAAGAATTTATGGCAGACACTTTAAAATAGATTAGTTCACCTCTTTTCTCAGGGGATATTAAAAGCCAGTGTGTGATTATATTAATAATTTTCATATCACACATTAAAAATCATTTTGTATCTTTCAAAATGCTTCCATAGTACTTTTGGGTTCTTGTGACCTGATTGCATGTCAGTGTCAAGGAAAGGAGGGAGATACACCCATAACACAAACCACGATATCATGGTCACTTATATGTGTCAACTTGGCTGGGCGACAAGCAGTTATTCAGCTCAAACAGTAATCTAGTGTTGGTGTGAATGGGGTTTTGTAGATATGACTAAAATCTATAATCACGTTACTTCCAGTAAGGAAGACTGTCTTATATAATCTTCTGGGTGGGCCCGATCCAATAAGGTGAAAAGCTTTAAGAACAGAATGGGCTTCCCTGGAAAAGAAGGAACTCCCTCTCTGCTCCCCATGGATACTGGCATCAGCCCTTGGCCGGGATTCCAGCCTGCCCTTCCGAAGGGCCTGCACTCCCATTCCAAACGTGCACAGTCCGCCTCCACAATGCACAAGTCAATATCTTCAATCAATCTCTTAAAACCCCTCAGCTTTATTGAGATATAATTCACATACCAAGTAATTTCCTCATTTAAAAGTATATAGTTCAGTGGTTTTTATTATATTATTAATTTTTAAAACTGTAAAGTACATATAACAAAATTT
>NW_021870107.1:0-814 GCF_006229205.1 Suricata suricatta | reverse complement strand
GTGTTAGAAAGATAAGCGTGATGAAAACTCCGAAACTTGGG
Source organism: Suricata suricatta (assembly GCF_006229205.1). Classification (NCBI taxonomy): domain Eukaryota; kingdom Metazoa; phylum Chordata; class Mammalia; order Carnivora; family Herpestidae; genus Suricata; species Suricata suricatta. The sequence goes on along the minus strand of NW_021870107.1, from coordinate 773 downwards.
TCACGAAGTCAGAATTTCCCCTGATACATTAACCTGCTGAGAAATGGCTCTAGTAAGCTTATCTGTGTTGAGAGCAGCATTCCAAACAAAATCCACCTTCTCCTAGTTTAAGGAGAGACCAGTTTAATTTCATGTTGATTTAGCAGAAAGACTTTTTCCGTACTCACAAAGGCCCGTGACCAAGAGGATTGCTTAACTTTCTGAAGCTTTCTTAGCCTTTCCTCTTTATAAATTATGAATCCTATGCATTCTATTTTGAGAACAAATCATGTATGTAATGAGTCTTAAAGCTAAAATATTCTTTGTCAGAATAGATATATTTTATTACAAGAAACTTGGTTTTTCCAGCTAATAAAAATCAGGTAATTAAAAGTAGAGAAAAGCTTAACGCACTTCTGATGATCTGAATTCATTCATCTTTATTCATTTATAGATTTATATATATTACTGTTCACTAAATCTCAAATGTCTACTACTATTGCTGATACTAGAGTTAGGGCAGTCAAGAAGGGAGATCACAGGGTGACCTGGGCGGCTCAGTTGGTTATGCATCTGAGCATCTGACTTCGGCTCAGGTCATGGTCTGACAGTCTGTGAGTTCTGAGCCCACGTCGGGCTCTGTGCTAACAGCTCAGAGGCTGGAGCCTGCTTCAGATTCTGTGCCCCTTCTCTTATGGGCCCTCCCGTGCTTATGCTCTGTCTCTCTCTTTCTCAAAAATAAATAAACTTTAAAAAATTAAAAAAGAAAAAGAAGGGAGGATAATAGAGCCAGC
>NW_021870106.1:0-814 GCF_006229205.1 Suricata suricatta | reverse complement strand
TACCCCACAGCAAGACTCACTATTTGCAACCGGAAGGACACAGTCCCTGCCCATAAGGGGGTCTACAGTCCCTTGATGGGAGCGACAGAAAAGAAAACAATGACAACGTAATGTGGCATGTAGTATATCGCGGGAAGCTCAAGGCCTTACCAAAACACTCAGGAAGGGTACCTAACCAATTCTGATCAGAGAAAGAGTGATATCTTAGCTGGATGTGAAGAATGAGTAGAAACTAACCCATCAGTTCCTTTTACAGCCAGAAGGGAGGAGGAGAGAAAGAAGAAACGAAGGTGAATGCATCAATCTCCACTCACCATCAGTGGAGTGAGCAAATCTAACCATTCCAATCTCAAATGAGGAAGGTTAGGCAGAGGGAGACACCAAAATGCAAAACGGGCTAACTGAATTCATGACTAACTCGTCTCACTCACCACAGAAATGCATGTGGTTAGAGCAGCACTTTTCAAAGCGGGCTCTGTGGGCCAGCAGCATGAGCATCCTCTGGGACCTGGTAAAGATGCAGATTTTCAGTTCTCACCCCAGCCCTACTGTGTCAAAAACTCTGGGGGTGGAGCCCAGTCGTCTGTGTTTCAATGAGACCTGCAGATGGTTCTGATGCCTCCAAAGTTTGAGAACCACTGGCTTTCAGTACAGCTCACTCGTTTCCTGGTGGCTTTAAACTTTTGTCCCCAGAGAGGAATGAGAGAAGAAAGAGACGTAGACAGGTTTTTAGATGTTCGATAACTGCAAGATCTCAATGTCAGAATGAGAGAAAAAAGTGTTCACCCCAGTCCTAGAGAAACCAGCCTGCTCC
>NW_021870105.1:0-814 GCF_006229205.1 Suricata suricatta | reverse complement strand
TGGACAACAACATGCAGAAGAATAAAACTAGACCACTTTCTTACACCATACACAAAAATAAACTCAAAATGGATGAAGGACTTGATGTGAGACAGGAAACCATAAAAACCCTAGAGGAGAAAGCAGGAAGCAGTGTCCTTGACGTCAATTGCAGCAATTTCCTACTCGACACATCCCCAATGGCAAGGGAATCAAGAACAAAAATGAACTATTGGGACCTCATCAAGATAAAAAGCTTCTGCACTGCAAAGGAAACTATCAAGAAAATTAATAGGCAACCGACAGAACGGGAAAAGATAGTAGCAAATGGCATATCAGATAAAGGGCTAGTCTCCAAAATCTACAAGGAACTCACCAAACTCCACACCCACAAAACAAATAACCCAGTGAAGAAATGGGCAGAAGACACGAACAGACACTTCTCCAGGGAGGACATCCAGATGGCCAACAGACACAGGAAACGATGCTCAGCGTCACTCATTATCAGGGAAATACAAATAAAAACCACTGAGATACCACCTCACACCGGTCGGAGTGGCTAAAATGAACAAGTCAAGAGACTATAGATACTGGCAAGGGTGTGGAGAAATGGGCACCCTCCTACACTGTTGGTGGGAATGTAAACTGGTGCAGCCACTCTGGAAAACTGTGGAGGTTCCTCAAAAAACTATCAGTAGAAATCTCCTATGATCCAGCAAAAGCACTGCTGGGGATCTACTTAAGGGATACAGAAGTGCTGATGCATAGGGCACATGTACCCCAATGTTCATAGCAGCACCTTCAACAATAGCCAAATCATGGAAAAAGCCTAAAT
>NW_021870104.1:0-1656 GCF_006229205.1 Suricata suricatta | reverse complement strand
ATCAAGAATATATGACAATTATATATGCACCTAACAACAGGACACAGAAATACATGACGCAGAAACTGACTTAAATGGAAAAAGAGACAACTCAACCATATTAGTTGGAGACTCCAGTACTCCACTTCCGATAACAGTAGAACAGCTAAGAAGAAGACCAACAATGAAACAGAGGACACGAACAAGACTACAAACCAGCCGGACTGCACAGCCACGTGAATGACAGCCAGTGCACGTTCTTCTCAAGGCAATGGAACATTCTCCAGGCTAAATTAGATGCTAAAGCAAACTTCAAAGTCCAGATATCTTCACTGGTGAATATTACCAAACATTTAAAGAAGAATTAATACCCATCCTTCACAAGTTACGCCAAATTATAGAAGAGAAGGCACATTTCCCAAACTCTTGTATGAGATTATTATCACCCTGATACCAAAACCAGACAAAGATATTATAGGAAAAGAAAATCACAGGCTAATCTTTCTCAGGAATATAAATGCAGAATTCCTCAAAAAATACTAGCAAACTGAATCCAGTCATATATATGTGTGTGTGTGTATATACATATATATGTGTGTGTATATGTATATGTGTGTATGTATGTGTGTGTATATGTATATGTGCATATATGTATATGTACATGTGTGTATATGTATACGTGTGTATGTATATGTGTATATGTATGTGTGTATATGTATGTGTGTATATGTATATGTGTGTATATGTATATGTGTATATGTATATGTGTGTATATGTATGTGTATATGTATATGTGTGTAAATGTATGTGTATATGTATATGTGTGTATATGTACATGTACATGTGTGTATATGTATATGTGTGTATATGTATATGTGTGTATATGTATATGTATATGGGTGTATATGTATATGTATATGTGTGTATGTATATGTGTATATGTATATGCATATGTGTGTATATGTATGTGTGTATATGTATATGTGTGTATGTATATATGTATATGTATATGTATATGTGTGTATATGTATATGTATATGTGTGTAGATGTATATGTATATGTGTGTAGATGTATATGTGTGTATATGTATATGTGTATATGTAGATGTATATGTGTGTATATGTATATGTGTATATGTAGATGTATATATATATATTATGACCAAGTGATGTTTATCCCAGGAATGCAAGGTTGGCTTAACTTCAGAGTTGGCAGTGACTTCTTAGATACAATACCAAAAGCACAAATAACAAAAGAAAAAATAAAGTAGACTTCATCAAAATTAAAAAGTTTGTGCTTCAAAGGACACCATCAATAAAGTAAAAAGACAACCTACAAGATGGGAAAAAAATATTTGCAAATCTTATATCTGTTAATGGACTAGTCTCTAGAGTATATAAAGAAATCTTACAAATAACCCAATGAAAAGTGGGCAGAGTATTTGGATAGACATTTCTCCAAATAATATATACAAACGGCCATGAAAAAAAAACCCTGACACCATTATTCATCATAGATCTGCAAATCCAAACCACAACGAGATACCATTTCACAACCACGAGTATGGCTACAAGCAGAAACTCAGAGGGGCGCCTGGGTGGCTCAGTTGGTTAAGCATCTGACTTCGGCTCAGGTTTCGTGGGATCTCATGTTTTATGGGTTTAAGCCCTGCATCG
>NW_021870103.1:0-9352 GCF_006229205.1 Suricata suricatta | reverse complement strand
GGGGGGGGGGGAAGAACAAATGAAGCCTAAAGTCACCAGAAGGAAGAAAATAATAAAGATTAGAGTAGAAATAAATTGTATAGAAACTAAAAACCAAACCAAGCAAACAAAAAACCACAATAGAACCAATCAATGAAACCAGGAGGTTTTTTTTTTTAATATCAACAAAACTGGTAAACCTTTAACCAGACTCATTAAGAGAGAGAACTCCAATGAAGAAAATCCCAAGTGAAAGAGGAAAAATAACCACCAACACCACATGAATACAAATCATTGTAAGAGAATATTATGAACATTTATATGCCAAAAATTGGCGAACCTTGAAGAAATGGATAAACTTTATTATTTTTATAGTAGCTTATTGTCAAATTGGTTTCTTTTTTTATATATAATTTATTGTCAAATTGGTTTCCATATAACACCCAGTGTTCTTCTCCACAAGTGCCCTCCTCCATGACCATCACTCCCATCCCCTTTACCCCTCCTGCTCAGCCCTCAGTTCATTTTCAGTATTCAAGAGTCTCTCATGATTAATTTTATAATTCTACACATTTCTCAGTGCTCACCACAATAAGTGTAGCCACCATCTTTCAGCATACAAGGTTTTACAGTGTTATTGACTGCATTCCCCATGCTGGACTTTTCATCCCCATGACTTATTTATTATTACTTTTATTTTTTTAATAGTTTATCAAATTGGTTTCCATATAACACCCAGTGCTTCTCCCCACAGGTGCCCCCCACCGTGCCCATCACCCCTCTCCCTCCCTCCCCCTCCCCCTTCAGTATATGGTTCGTTTTCAGTATTCAATAGTCTCCCGTGATCTGTGTCCCTCACTCTCCCCAGCTCTCTTTCCCCCTTCCTCTCCCCATGGTCCCCTGCCAGGTCTCTCCTGTTAGACCTATGAATTGATTTCTATATAACACCCAGTGCTTCTCCCCAAAAGTGTCCCTCCTCCATGACCATCACTCCCTTCGCCCCCCTCCCCCTTCAGCCCTCGGTTCCTTTTCAGTATTCAATAGTCTCTCATGATTCATGTCCGTCTCTCTCCCCAACTCTCTTTCCCCTTCCACTAATCTATTGACCTCTCTTAGGTTTCTCCTGTTAGGCCCATGAGTGCAAACATATGGTATCTGTTTTTCTCTGACTGACTTATTTCACTTAGCATGACACCCTCAAGGTCCATCCACTTTGCTACAAATGGCCAGATTTCATTCTTTCTCATTGCCATGTAATACTCCATTGTGTATATATACCACATCTTCTTGATCCATTCATCTGGTGATGGGCATTTAGGCTCTTTCCATGATTTGTCTATTGTAGAAACTGCCTCTATGAACATTGGGGTGCATGTGTTCCTATGCATCAGCATTTCTGTATCCTTTGGGTAAGTCCCTAACAGTGCATTGCTGGGTCATAGGGGAGTTCTACTGATGGTTTTTGAGGAGCCTCCATACTGTTTTCCAGAGCGGCTGCACCAGTTTACATTCCCACCAGCAGTGTAGGAGGGTGTCGGTTTCTCCACATCCTCGCCAGCATCTATAATCTCTTGATTTGTTCATTTTAACCACTCTGACTGGTGTGAGGTGGTATCTCAGTGTGGTTTTGATTTGTATTTCCCTGATGATGAGTGATGCTGAGCATCATTTCATGTGCCTGTTGGCCATTTGGATGTCCTCTTTAGAGAAGTGTCTGTTCATGTCTTCTGCCCATTTCTTCACTGGATTATTGGTTTTTCGGGTATGGAGTTTAGTGAGTTCCTTGTAGATTTTAGATACTAGCCCTTTATCTGATATGCCATTTGCCACTCTCTTTTCCCATTCTGTCAGTTGCCTATTCATTTTTTTGATTGTTTCCTTCGCAGTGCAGAAGCTTTTTATCTTGATGAGGTCCCAATAGTTCATTTTTGTACTTGATTCCCTTGTCTTTGGGGATTTGTCGAGGAGGAAATAGTTGTGATTGAGGTCAAAGAGGCTGCTTACAGCTTTCTCCTCGAAGGATTTTATGGTTTCCTGTCTCACATTCAGGTCCCTTATCCATTTTGAGTTTATTTTTGTGAGTGGTATAAGAACGTGGTCTAATTTCATTTTTCTACATGTTGCTGTGCAGCTCTCCCAACACCACCTGTTGAACAGGCTGTCATTTTTCCATTAGATATTTGTTCCTGCTTTGTCAAAGATTAATTGGCCATACACTTGTGGGTCAAATTCTGGGCTCTCGATTCTATTCCATTGGTCCATGTGTTTGTTTCTGTGCCAATACCATAACTGTCTTGATGATGACAGCCTTGTAGCAGAGGCTGGGATTGTGATGCCTCCCGTTTTGGTTTTCTTCTTCAATATTACTTTGGCTATTCAGGTTTTATTTTTTTGTGTGTGGTTCCATACGAATTTTAAGATGGTTTGTTCTAGCTTTGAGAAGAATGCTAGTGCAACTTTGATGGGGATTGCATTGAATGTGTACATTGCTTTGGGTAATAATGACGTTTTAACAATGTTTTTATTCTGATCCATGAGCATGGAATGTTTTTCCATTTCTTTGTGTCTTCTTCAATTTCCTTCCTAAGTCTTTTATAGTTTTCAGCATACAGGTCTTTTACATCTTTGGGTAGGTTTATTCCTAGGTATTTTATGGGGGTTTCTTTGGTGTGTAATTGTGAATGAGAAATAAAAATGGATAAATTTTAGAAACATATAAACTACCAAAATTGGAACAGGAGAAATAGAAAATTTTAATAGACCAATTTCTAGCAAGAAGACTGAATCAACATTCAAATACTCGCAACAAACAAAAGTTAAAGGCCAGTGTGCTTCACAGATGAATTCTAGCATACATTTAAAGAATAATTCATAGCTATTTTTCTCAAAACATTGCAAGAAAAGAAGGGGAAGGAAATTTTCCAGTTCATCCTAATAGGTAAGCATTATACCAAAACAGATAAAAATGCCACACTCCCCCCCCCCAGGATTACAGGCCAATATCTCAGATGAACATAGATGCAAAAATCCTCAATGAAATACAAAGTCATTCACCAAAATCTACTGGGATTTATTTGTGGGATGCAAGGGTGGTTTAATATTGCAAATCATTCAACATGATACATCACATCAATAAGAGAACTGACAAGCACCATATGATCATTTCAATGGATGCAGAAAAAGCATTTGACAAAGTACACCATCTATTCATGATAAGAGTCTTTAACAAAGCAGGGTTAGAGGGAACATACCTCAACATAATAACGGCCATATAGGAAAACCCATAATGAATATCATACTCATGGGGGAAAAAACTTGACCCTAAGGTCAAGAACAAGACAAGTATGTCTGCTTTCAACACGTTTTTTCCCCATAGTACTGGAAGACCTAGTCATAGTAATTAGACAACAAAAAGATATAAATTTGATAGAAAGAAGTGAAATGTTAAATATTTACAGGTGACACCATACTGTTTATAGAGAATCCAAAAGAGTCCACCAAAAAATAATACAACTAATTAATGAATTCAGTGAAGTCACAGGATACAGAGTCAGTGTGCAGAAATTTGTTGCATTTCTATACACTAATAATGAAGCAGCAGAAAGAGAAATCAGAAAAACAATCCTATTTATAATTTCCCTCAAATCATAAGATACACAGGAATAAATATACCAAATAGGTAAAAAAGATATCTCCTCTGCAAAATATAAAACATTGATGAAAGAAATTAAAGATGACACACAAAAAAAGAAAATTCATTTCATGGTCATGGATTGGAAGAAAATATTGTTAAAATGTTTATACTATCTAGGGTGCCTGTCTGGTTCAGTCAGTTGAGTGTCCAACTCTTGATTTTGGCTCAGCGTGGAGTCTGCTTGAGATTCACTCTCTCCCTCTGCCCATCTCCACCACTCATGTGCTCTCTCTAAATAGGAGAAAGAAGAAGCAGAAGCAGAAGCAGAAGAAGAAGAAGAAGCAGAAGCAGAAGCAGAAGAAGAAGAATCTACAATATACAATCTACATTTTTAATGCAATCCCTATCAAAGACCAACAGCCTTTTTCAGAGACCTAAAAGAAATAATTCTAAAATTTATATGGAACCACAAAACACCTCAAATTGCCAAAGGAATCTTGAAAAAGAAAAAGCAAAGCTGGAGGTATCACAAATCCAGGCTTCAAATTGTATTACAAATCTGCAGTAATTTAAAAATTATGGTACTAGTACAAAAACAGGCACGTAGATCAATGGAACAGCACAGGAAAACCAGAATAAATCCAGAACTAGATGGTCAACTGATCATCAACAAACCAGGAAAGAATATGCAATGGGGAAAAAACAGTCTCTTCAACAAATTGTGTTAGGAAAACTGGACAGCTACTTGCAAAGAATTAAACTGGACCACTTTCTTACACTATACAAAAACACAAACTCAGAATGGATTAAAGACCCAAATGTAAGACATGCAACCATAAAAATCCTAGAGGTAGACACATGCAGGTTTCTGACATCATCCATAGCAACATTGTTCTAGGTATGTTAGATAAATACAAAAATTAGCTATTGGGACTGGCCGGGGCGGGGACTATCTCAAAATAAAAATCCTCTACAGTAAAAGAAACAATCAGCAAAACTAAAAAGGCAACCCATTGAAAGAGAGAAGATATTTGCAAATGACTTAATTGAAAAATGGTTAGTAACCAAAATATATTTAAAAACTACGAATCAATACCCCAAAAAACGAATCCATATTTTTTTATAGCTTATTGTCAGGTTGGTTTCCATATAACACCCAGTGCTCTTCCCCATGGGTGCCCTCCTCCATGAGCATCACCCTCCTTCCCTTTTCCCCCTCCCTCTTCAGCCCTCAGCTTGTTTTCATGAGAGACTCTTGAATACTGAAAACCAATCCAATCTTTTAAATGGGCAGAAAAAATGAACAGACATTTCTCCAAAGAAGACACTCAGATGGCCAACAAGCACATGAAAAGGTGCCCAGCGTCATTCATCAAAGGTAAAGTGCAAATAAAAAGTAGAATGACACATTACCTCATACCTGTCAGAATGGCTAAATCAAAAACATGAAAAATCATAAGTGTTGGCAAAGATGTAGAGAAAAAAGAAGACTTATGCACTGTTGGTAGGAATGCAAACTGGTCCAGCCACTGGGGAAAACAATATGGAGGTTCCTCAAAAAGTTAAAAATAGAACTATCGTATGATACAGTAATCACCCTATTGGGTATTTATCCAGAAAAGTTACAAAAACACTTATTCGGAGAGTTACATGGACACTTTTGTTTATAGCAGAATAATATACAATAGCCAAATTATGGAAGCAGACTAAGTGTTCATCAAACAATGAATGAATAAAGAAGTAGTGATAAGGGCACCTGGGTGGCTCAGTCGGTTAAGCATCAGACAGTTGATTTTGGCCCAGGTCATGATCTCATGGTTTTGTGAGTCCAAGCCTTATGTCGGGTTCCTCACTGACAGTGCAGAGCCTGCTTGGGATTCTCTGTCTCCCTCCCTCTCTCCCCCTCCCCTGCTTGAATTATCTCTGTCTCTCTCAAAATAAAAAAATAAACTGAAGAAAAAGTAGTAATCTATACACACATAGATAGTATTATAATATTATGTAAATTACATATTTAACATATAATAATTATAACTGTAAATATAATTTATAAATATAAATTACAAATATAAATATAATATATTTAATATATGATATAATGTTAAGTGAAATAAGTCAGTCAGAGAAAGACAAATATCATATGATTTCATTCATTTGTTGGATTTAAGAAACAAAACAAGTGAGTGAAAAAGAGAGAGAGAAGAAGAGAAAGAGACAGAGACAAGTCAAGAAACATATTCTTAATTATATAGAACAAACTGATGGTTACAAGAGGGTACTTGGGTGGGGATATGGGTTAACTAGATGATGGGGATGAAGGAGTGCACTTGTGATGAGCACTGGGTGATGTGTGGAATTGTTTAATCACTATATCATGTACCTGAAATTAATGCAACGTTGCATGTTAACTACACTGGAATTCAAACAAAATAAAATAATGTTTTCTTTATTCACATTTACATTTCTCCCTATTAATCATGATCTGTCCTCCATAGCATTGCTGATCAAAATTGGAGTTTTCCACATTTGATGTTTTCCCCCCCTCACTGCTAGGAATGACCTTTTCTGATTGTCATGCCGCACATAAGGAAAATGCAGATGGAAAACTGTCAAGTCCGTATTGAATAACAAGTGGAGGTGGGAGAACTCTCAGACATGTTTTTATATACAGTATATACCTTTAAGGGCATAAGTGGTAGAGTTTATCTGAAAGTACTGTTAGCCTCACCTTTATGGGTATGTTACCTCTACAAATGTTTGACAGGCAGTAGGCACAGAGCTTAAAGGTAAGTATACGATGTAAGTCGAAGAGAAGAACGGTGACTCCAGTTTGTGTAATAGCGTGATATTATGTGAGATGCCATCCCATCTTAAAGAGGTCTTTTCTAAAAGCCGTACAAATATGAGTTAGCCTATTTGTATTTCCCGTGGTTACAGGGAAACAGATCACATCTGGTGAGAAAAAGAACATGGTGAGAGCAAGGGTCATATGATTAACAAAGATAAAAGTATTTATCTGAACTAATATGGTTATAAATGAGGAAAGATTGAAACAAGATATGGGATCATATGGTCATAATAAGTTTACCTGATAGGTAACAGCCATACACTTCTGGGTATAATTGGCAATGAGAATAAAGATATAATGGTTACAGGTAAGACCCAGGGGTCTCCAACACTGTGAATAAATAAGAGTTTCTGGTGACAGACCCAACAGTTAGATAGGTTTTTACCTTTCGTAATGAACTGAGAAACGCAGGTAAGAGCATTGTCTTTCCAATAGAAATGGAAGGAAACAAATGTAAGAAGCAGCAGTGAGGAAAAAGTACACAGGTCTGGTCTGATCATTTTGAGGACGCTGTCTCCTTCAACTGTTGTCTGCTTAATAATTCCTGGAAACCTTTACCCTGCGGTCACCAGTTGCTATGCAGGTCCAGTCAGAATTTGGTGATCTTTAAATGTGACAGGGGTTTACGAACGATCGTTCCTTGGAATTTGGTGGCACAAGGTTGGTTAATAGTACCTGATAAGGGCCTTTCCAATAAGATTAAATGAAGTGGTTTTTTTCTGGAGATATCTTTTCCAATAAATAAAGTCCTGAGGCTGCAAGGTGTGATGTTTAAGGTCTTCATTTCTTGGGAGCATGCTGTGAAAATATTGTCCTATTAAAACATGGTTATTTTTAACAGAAGCCACTAGGTCTTTACAATATTGAAGTAGAGCTACTTTTTATTAGCCATAGTTTGAAAGGAATAGGGGCCAAGTATAATAGGCAACCTGTTTCCAAGAGAACAGATTATTATTGAATTTATGCAAATACATGCATTGTCATGAAAAATAAGAATATTTAATAAGAACTTCTGAATTCTAGAGAGATCAGGTAAGGAGAAAAGATAATTGCCTCAAACTTTTTGTAATGACACACTTTACTAAATTGCTTTAAGTTATAGATAGGTTAAAAAAGAGAAGACAGGGGCACCTAGGTGGCTCAGGTGGTTAAGCCTTCAACTTCTGCTCAGATCATGATCTCGTGGTTTATGAGTTCGAGCCCCGCATCGGGCTCTGTGCCGACAGCTGGGAGCCTGGAGCCTGCTTCGGATTCTGTGTCTTCCTGTCTCTCTTTTCCTGCCCCCTGCCCTCGTGCTCTGTCTCTGTCTCTTAAAAATAATAAACATTAAAAAAATTTTTTAAAAAAGAGAAGAGAAAGGGGTCTATTAAATCTGGGAAACAAAACATTACAGCAATGTTTTCCATTAGAGTTTTAGAAGTCATTACACAGTTCAGTGTTAGGATCTTAAATTGATCAAAACTTGTATTCTAGTGTATTTGTCAAAGTATTCTTCATGAATCTCTTTAAGGATAAAACACTTAAAACAATAGCTGTAAATGACAAAAGACTTTAAAAAGCAACAATTAGAAATTTGATGAGATTAGAATTAATTATGATGTCATCGACAAACAAATTTGGTTATTTCTATGACACACAACATCTAAGGTAATTACTGGAATTAAGATTAGCATTACACCAGAATATATTAAACTTTTAAGAATTTTATATAATTACTAGAGCATATATTAATAACATACATTCATATAAATATAGTTTGAGAAGGTATAGAATCTCTTATTTCATAGTGCTTATTTGATAATTTAACAACCAAATAAACCTAATTAGTATGGGGGAAGACAGGTGGTGGTGATGGTGGAGGGCACTTGAGGGGAAGAGCACTGGGTGTTGTATGGAAAACAATTTGACAATAAAATATTATGAAAAAAAAAGAGAGAGAACAAATCTGAGATGTTCTAAGGACCCTCAGGAATATCTTGTATCTCCAAGTTTTAAGTAAAAAGAAAGACTCCATTTAGAATTTGATTTTGAGAAGTGTGTCAAAAACATCAAAGGTTTGGACACAGATAATTATGAAACAATACATGGGGCACCTGCGTGGCACAGTCAGGATCTCTTGGTTCATGAGTTTGAGCCTCACATTGTGCTCTGTGCTGACAGCTCAGAGCCTGGAGCTTGCTTTGGGATTCCATGTCTCCTTCCCTCTCTACACCTCCCCTGCTCATCTTCTGTGTATGTGTGTGTGTCTCTCTCTCAAAAGTAAATGAACATTTAAAAAAATTTAAGAAAAGAAACAATAATTATTTATTCAATTAAAATGACAAAGATTTCAAAGGGAAATATAGGACTATATGTAGTTCTGAGAAAAACTTAGCTGCTTTAATATCCAGAATACAGCAATTTGTGTAATCAAAGACCTGTTAGTAAAGATAACATAAATTACAGAAGATTATTTTGTTAAAATAAAAAATCTTTTTTAATGCAAATAAGCTTCATTATATCAAGTAATAGATACATAAAAAGATGCAAACAGTTTTGGTCATTTTTTTCTGGATATTTGAAGAAGTGTTTTAGCACAAAAGAAATTATGTTAAGCAGAATCCACACCATCTGGCAAATGTATGCACCAAAAACAAAACCCTCAGAGTTGTATTAGCATATGAAAAGGAACAAAGAACAATCTGGGTAACATAACTGTGTTCAGAAAAGGATGAAAGGGAGACACTGGTATCTTCAATGTTACATAGGTGTCTTTTAGATGCATTATTTATTTATTTATTTTAAATTAAGTTTTAAAATTTATTTTGAGAGAGAAAGAGTGAGCAGGGTAGGGACAGAGAGACAGGAAGAGAGAATCCAAAGTAGGCTCCACACTGTCAGCACAGAGCCTG
>NW_021870102.1:0-814 GCF_006229205.1 Suricata suricatta | reverse complement strand
AGGCGGGCAGCTGACGTAAGTCAGTTGCTGAGAAACAAGGGCAAGGATAAGGGAGAAACTAAAAGCACAACACCTGGGAAACCAAGAAGAGGGCCCAGCCTACAGGCCCTGGGCTGGAAGTGATAACGCAGCTCTGCTGGGCTGGGAGTGATAACGCAGCTCTGCTGTGCGGGTGGCTGATCTTGCAGGTCGAGACACGTGCCTTTTCTTCTGGCAGCTCTTCTGGCAGCTCCCCACACTCTTTCTCAGCCCTGCCTCCCACTTACACTTCCTCTCTCTCAAATATAAAAGCTTAAAAAGAAAAAAATCTGAGATTGGGGAGACAAGAAGAGCATTTCAGCTAATCACTCTCACCTTCATCGCTGATGATGTGACCCTTGTGGTGGGTACACATTTCACAGGAGCAGGGAGGCCTGTGGCGGGGAACGGTGAGGTGTGGGGCTCCTCTGAGGCCCTGGGGACATAGGCTTTAGCTGGAAGGCACAGGGTAGCTTCAGAGCAGAGAGGGTTGCTGCAGGATTGGCATGAAGAGTTTGAGGCCGAGGGAGATCCCGTTGTAAGGTTGCAGGTCTGATTCAGGTTTCCCCTCTGACCTTGAAGGCTAGCTAACACCATTAACATTTCTAAAGATGGAGGTTAAGACTAGTCACGCCCTACCTGAGGGTTCTGGGTCCACTCTGTAATTGGTTAAAGTTACTGTCAATGATGTGATGCTATAATGATTGGACCCCTGTACCTGTGTCACAATTTCCTGTAACTCCCCCTTCCCAAACTCATAAAAGGCCCTGCCGCCCCAGGTTCTGGGCTCACTCCA
>NW_021870101.1:0-814 GCF_006229205.1 Suricata suricatta | reverse complement strand
TCTCTTCTTTGCTAAAGTGTTTATTCAAATTTTTTGTCCATCTTTACAGATGAGTTATTTATCTTCTTATTGAATTGTAAGTATTATTTAATTATTCTAGGCACAAGTTCTTATTCTGATATGGAATTTGCAAATATTTTCTCCCAGTATGTGGTTTGTTTTTTTATACTCTTAGCAGAATCATCCCAAAATCAGAAATTTAACCTTTCAGTAAATCTAACTTTCTTATTTTTGTTGTTCTTTCGGGATTCATATCTCATGTGCCTATCTAACAAGTGCTTACATAACCAAGGCATCAATGATTTTCTTCTATGGTTTCTTATTTTGAAAAAGAAAGTATTCAGTATTCAATATTCACTCTCCCCAGTTCTGTTTCCCCCTTCCCCTCCCTATGGTCCTCTGTTAGGTTTCTCCTGTTAGGCCTATGAGTGCAAACACTTGACGATAAACTATTGTAAAAAAAAAAAAAAAAAGAAAATAGTCATAAAGGAAAGTAATTTTTTAAGTAATTTTTAAAGCCAATGTGGGGCTTGAACTCACAATACCGAGATTGAGTCACGTACTGCTGTTATGCTGAGAGACGCAGAGACCAAGGGAGACACTGCAGCCGAATTGAGGGAGTCTTTATTACTGGCAGGGACCACACAGAGTTAACACAGAACTACAAGTATGCGGCCCCGAGTCCAAGAACTTAGGGCTTTTATAACGAGCAAGCAAGCAGGAGGTACAGAAGCAGAATTGAGCGGTTATTGTAAGGGGGTCTACGAAGAGATAAGGAGAGGGCCCTTATCCTGGTACGCAGGAAAACATCTGT
>NW_021870100.1:0-814 GCF_006229205.1 Suricata suricatta | reverse complement strand
ACTTATCTTTGGGAGGACACTGGTCACCGTGGTTAGGACTCGAAGAGGTGTGCACTGAGGGAAAGAGACTGCCAATATCCCTGTGGTCCCTCGGTGTCTAAACTGCCCTACGATAAGTGGCGAGCGGAAGGTGGCAAGCCGAGGGCAGTTGGGTCATATAACAAAGTCTCTGCCAATCTCAGACTTTTCCATTTCTAAGAATAACAGCACTTCTCAGTTGTAAGAGCTATTGATATGTTCTGAATATAAGTCCCTTCTCAAACATATGATTTTAAAATACAGTCGCCCATTTTGGGGGTTGTCTTTTCACTTTCTTGATTGGTGTTGCTTGCAGAACAAACATTTTAAGTTTGGCATAGTCAATTATATTTTTTCTTTATCACTTAGATTTTTGGCCCCCATTCTATCCAGAGAAAGACTGATACTCTGTGCAATACACAGCCTCCCCCGGGCAGTCACTTGTGTGGAAGAGTGGTCATTATGTGCATGCTGAGGTCGTATTCCTAAAAGCAGACAGCTCACTCCATGCGACGGCTAGTTCTATGTATCAGCCTGGTCATAGGGTACCCTGACAAAACATTATTTCTGGGTGTCTTTGCGAGAGTATCTCCAGATGGGATTAGTATTTGAAATCTGTGGATTCAGTAAAGTAGACCCCCCAATGTTGAGCAAGCACCATCCAATCCACTGAGAGCCTGAATAAAATAAAAAGTGTAGGAATGAAGGAGGAATTTGGTCTCTCCCTCTAGCCTTTCCTCTGCCTCGCTGTTGAGCTATGACATCACAGCTCATCTTGTCCTGCCGCCTGGGACTG
>NW_021870099.1:0-814 GCF_006229205.1 Suricata suricatta | reverse complement strand
CTGTTTCCAGGGCCTGACGCGTGTTAACCGATTGAGCCCTCGAAACACCCTGTGTGTGGGGTGGGGGTGGGGTGGCGGGGTCGCCTGGCTCTCAGCCGCGTCCCTGACGGGGTCTGCAAGCCGGTCCTCCTCCGCGCAGAAGGCAGAGCGGGCCCTGAGCCCGTCACTCTGGCCCCGGAGTGGGTGGTCCCGGCCACCAGGGCGTCCTGCTCTCCTGTGCTCCAGCCTCACGGGGCCCAGATGAAGAATGTCAGCAGGCGCCCTGACAGTGGGAGGGGTTCGTGTCGCCCTTGAACTTGGCAGGATGTAATGTTAGTGCCGCAGGCCCTAGTTGGTGAAGAAAGTGTGGGAGCTCAGTGTTGATGGGGGAGGGGGTCAGCGGGCTGGGGTCCTGTAGTGTCCTTCGGCCGTAAGTGTCCTTTATCCACAGGTGTCCCTCTGGAGGTGTCTGTCCCTCCCTAAGAGGGAGGGAGCAGTGTCTTCTGAGAACTTCCTTGCTTCGTGCCCTCGAGGGCATAGAGGAGGGGGCAATGGTGCCCCGGACCCGTGGGACTGTCTGCTGCTCTGACAGGGTGCCCTGGGGAGACCTCTGCTTCCCCTGGCGGGAGAAGCCGGGGACCCTTTGGTGTCCGTGAGAGGGATGGATACGCCCGCCCAGCGCTGCCTCCCCGGGGCTGCTCGGCCTCACCGGCCCTTGACAGTAAGGGGGAGACGCGGGCCAGGGGCGGCCACGCTGCATGGCCCGGCGAGCAGGGGGACGGGATCTCACTGGGAGCTGGCTCTCGCCTGGATCGGGGACGGCTGTGCTTTTTAT
>NW_021870098.1:0-814 GCF_006229205.1 Suricata suricatta | reverse complement strand
GGGCACCCCTTGAAATTTTCAAACGTGTAAAAGTGGAGAATGTTCCTACAACCGCCTCATACCAACAGCCTGTTCCAGTAGTTAGCAACGCTCCATGACCCCTCACGTGGGGTGGTGGTTTTTTATTTTGTTTCCCGGAATATTTAAAGGAAATTTCAGATATATTATTTCGCCCATAAAGACGTCAGCTTTTATCTCCGGCAGATAAGGACTTTGTGTTTTCTTTACACAATTGTCACACCAACATCGCCTCCAACAAAACTAACCGTGATTCCTTAATAGTGATCTGTGTTCCGTTTCCTCTGGTTGCCTCAAAGCTGCCTATTTTGGTTTTGTTGGAGTCGGGTCTGGCCGAGGTCTGCGCACGGCATCAGGGTGACATGTTTGGTGTCTTTTCACGTGTGACGTGTTCCACTCTCCCACGCTGGTCTTCACGTCACTTTTCGTTATTGTTGGAGAAACTGGGTCATCCGTCCTGTAGAATTAGCCACATTGGCTGGCTGCTTCCTCGCTCAGTGGCCTGGCTGTTCTTCAAGGACAGAACCGTCCACTCAGATTCAGGACCTGGGTGTTCTCAACCCTCGAGGCGCATCAGTGTCACGGTGGGCAGGGGGAGGGGGGCCCAGGACGAAACATCTCAGACTCTGTGGCCTTGCCCCTGGGGGTTCTGGTCCAGCAAGTGTAGGCTGGAGACCAGGAGCCTCCTTTTTGTTTTTTAAGTTGCTCTGTAGATTCTGCTGTGTGTCGCCTGGTTGAGAACCACTGACCCCATAGCTGGGCTTTTCTCAGAAACGGACTGCTGATTGTCCTGGAG
>NW_021870097.1:0-814 GCF_006229205.1 Suricata suricatta | reverse complement strand
ATCTATATATCACCTTCAGGGAAGGGTCTTCTAACCCTTTTTCCATTTTTTTCCCTAGGTTGTTTCTTTTCTTATTGTTCTTTCTATATTCTGGCTACAAGTCTTTGGTTAGATAGATATGTGTTGTTCTGCAAACATTTTCTCTCAGTCTGTAGCTAGTCTTTATTTTCTTAACAGTATCTTTAAAACATTTTTAACGTTTATTTATTATTGAGAGACAGAGAGAAACAGAGCATGAGCAGAGGAGGGGCAGAGAGAGGGAGAGACACAGAATCCAAAGCAGGCTCCAGGCTCTGAGCTATCAGCACAGAGCCCAACGTGGGGTTTGAACTCACAAATCACAAGATCATGACCTAAGCTGAAGTCAAACTATTAACCAACTGAGCCACCCAGGCGCCCCTCACCAGTGTCTTTGAAAAAGAAGCTTTCAGTTGTGAGATAAAGTCTAATTTATTGTTTTCTGTTTTATGGTTTGTGCTATTCTGTCATATCTAAGAAATCTTTGAGTAACCCAAGGTCACAAAGAATTTTTTCTGAAATTTTCCTATGTTTTATTCTAGAACTTTTACAGTTTTACATTATACACCTAGGTCTATGATAGATTTTCAGTTCATTTTTATGTATGGTTCAAGGTACAAAGTTCCCTCTTTTTTTCTTGCATATGAATGTCCAACTGTTCCAACACCATTTTTTGACTCCCTGAGTCCATGAGCTTGATTGATTCTCTATCAACAGTTGATTTCATCTTTATCATGTGTTTCGAGAATTTTATTTCATCCTCACTTTGGCTAAGAGCTGTGTTTTGAGCTATAGT
>NW_021870096.1:0-814 GCF_006229205.1 Suricata suricatta | reverse complement strand
ATTTACTGAATGAATGAATGAATGAATGAATACATACATGACTCTTGAGTAGAAGAGTAGACTAGTCAGTTGCTAAACTTCTTTAAATTTTCAATGCCCAAAGATTCTATGCACTGTCAACAATAGCCAAATCATGGAAAGAGCCTAAATGTCCATCACCTGATGAGTGGATCAAGAAGATGTGGTATATATATACAATGGAGTATTACAATGGCAATGAGAAAGAATGAAATCTGGCCATTTGTAGGAAAGTGGATGGACCTCGAGGGTGTCATGCTAAGTGAAATAAGTCAGGTGGAGAAGGACAGATACCATATGTTTGCACTCCTAGGTCTAACAGGAGAACAGGAGAAACCAAATGGAGGACCTTGGGGAGGGGAAGGGGGAAAGAGAGTTGGGGAGAGAGAGAGAGACGCAAACCCTGAGAGACTATTGAATACTGAAAATGAACTGAGGGTTGAAGGGAAAGGAGGATGGGGAAAAGAGGTGGTGGTAATGGAGGAGGGCACTTGTGGGGAAGAGCACTGGGTGTTGTATGGAAACCAATTCGATAATAAACTATTAAAAAAAAGACTCTATGTTTTCAGTGTTAGAAATTTTACTCTAAAACTTATGTGCCAATAATGTATGGTAGAATATCTAATTTACCTAAGATAAATGTAGAAATGTTTAAGCACTACAATTTGTAATCTACCTTGTCTGAATTCGTGTCTTTAATAACATTTATTTTCTCTTACAGATAATATTAAAATCTGTTGATAGTAACACATCCAATCTGCTGAACTTTGGCACATTTATGCAGTACCTTAAGGAT
>NW_021870095.1:0-814 GCF_006229205.1 Suricata suricatta | reverse complement strand
TGCAACTATCTTTTCCCATTCTGTCGGTTGCCTATTAGTTTTCTTGATTGTTTCCTTTGCAGTGCAGAAGCTTTTTATCTTGATGAAGTCCCAAGAGAACCCAGAACTGGGCCCACAAATGTATGGCCAACTAATTTTTGACAAAGTAGGAAAGAGTATGCGATGGAAAAAAGACTGCCTCTTTAGCAGGTGGTGCTGGGAGAACTGGACAGCAACATGCAGAAGAATGAAACTAGACCACTTTCTTACACCATACACAAAAATAAACTCAAAATGGCTGAAGGACCTGAATATGAGACAGGAAATCATCAAAACCCTCAAGGAGAAAGTAGGAAAAAACCTCCTAGACCTCCACCGCAGCAATCTCTTACTCGACACATCCCCAAAGGCAAGGGAAATGAAAGAAAAATATGTGTATATTTTCTATAGCTCTTTTCACACAACAATGGCATAGTTCAGTAGTTGTGACAGATCATGTAGCCTGAAAGACTAAAATATTTACTCTCTGAATCTTTAAGAAAAAGTTTGCTGACTCCTGAAAAATTGATCACGGAGTTCATTTAGTAAATGTGGCAGATTTCCTATTTTCCTTTCACTTTAGATGCCAGCATTACCTCATATCTCACCAACACATTATCAAGGAGCCCTTTCCTTTAGGTTCAAAGAACGTTTTCTTCACATTACTTTACAACATCACTGACAGCATTCTACAGTCTCTTAGGCTTCTATAGAGGTCCTTATTATTTTACTAATATCCTTTGCTTTTCTTACCCCATTCAATCACAAAGCCAATGTCAGATGTTTTAGTTTTGTT
>NW_021870094.1:0-814 GCF_006229205.1 Suricata suricatta | reverse complement strand
ATATATAAACAATGTAAATAACTTCATGAACTACAATTAAGTTAGGAAAAAAGTTGATAATATCCATACATTTGGAATTTCGATCATCTGTGTCTAGGGCCTTCTACTTCTGGATGTGGTGTGGTAGGTTGTGGCATTCTACCACCCACCCTGGAACTGTGAAAGCAACAAGAACTAGGTGAATAGGAATTCCAGAGAGGGAGGAACTTTCTTTTGGTGGCTATGCGGATTGGTATAGTAGATTGGAAAATCAAGTCGTTTGGACATTTCCCCCCACGCATTGCAAGCTGAGGTCCTCAGGAAACATACTAAATCCGAAGTTTGCATTTGGAGATTTATTAGGGAGGCATCTCAACACCTGTGAGGGAGCAACAGAACCAGGGAATGGCAGGATTTGTTGAATGGTGATACATACAGTTGCAAAAATGGCCTTAGCCAATCTTGCAGGGAGCTCTGAGGCTGGGATAGCCATTTAAAGATGTCCCAAATTGAGGTGAAGGAGTTGAATCTTTGGACTTGAATTAAGAGGGGAATTTCCCTTAATCTCATAGTACTTAGGAGACAAAGTCTTATTAGAAGAGGTTCTAATCTTCACCAACACTTACTGTCTTTCTTTATTAGAGTCTTTCTGGCAAGTGTCAAGTGGTGTTCCTTTGTGGTTTTAATTTTCATATGACCGTGATGTTAAGCATCTTTTCATGTGTTTGCTAGCCATTCACATATCTTTTGTAGTAATATGTTGATTCAAACATGTCCACTTTTTCAATTGTGTTATTTTGTCTTATCAAGCTGTAAAAGTTTTTCATGTATTCTG
>NW_021870093.1:0-814 GCF_006229205.1 Suricata suricatta | reverse complement strand
ACATCCCCTGCTGTGAACCCCACCACTGATTAAATAACAAATCTCATCCAATTAGTTTGCTTACCTAATTTTCTTTAATTAGCTAAAATGTTGTCTTTGGTCCAACTAAGATCACTTTGTCTTAGAATCTGCAAAGCTGAGTACAAGCTCATTTATAAATGTCTTTAGTCAGATCACCAAGGCCATTCGCACTTTACTGGGCTATGTTAGTAAATTGTGAAAAGTAAAGAAGGTCCTCAGTGTTTCAAAAAATGGTTATTATGTACCAATGCTCCTAAAAACATTGGAGACAAATGTTTTACCATTCTTACCATTGCTCATCTGTTAGCATGCAAAAACAAAACAAAACAAAAACAAAAACGCAACCTTATCACTTGAGAGATCAGTGATAATGTTAATTAATTTTTCTCATAAAGAGAAAAGGAAAGAAATGATGGAATAAGAGAAGACCCCTGTACAACCAGCCTTGATCTGTGTGTGTATGAGTGTGTGTGTGTGTGTGTGTGTGTGTGTGTGTGTATGAAACATAAAATATCTTATTTACATGCTTATTGATGTATTTGTATAAAACATAAATATATATTAATACACTAACAATAACATTCATATCTTGTTGGGGGCCGCCAAGTTTTCTGTCTGCCTCAGGCAAGGATTATCACTCTCTGGAGAGTGAAGCAGCAAACAAGATTTGCATCTAGAGGCTGGAGACTGCCATTTCCTGGTCAAAATAACTTTGGCGTCTGTCATGCTGGGCCAGACGTGAGTGGCCAAGGTGCACAAAAGATCAAAACCGTATTTTGGATTATTCAGTGCT
>NW_021870092.1:0-1657 GCF_006229205.1 Suricata suricatta | reverse complement strand
TTCTATTCCTAGATATTTATCCAAAATAAATTATGTTCATTAAAAAACCTGTACATGAATGTATATAGCAACTTCATAACCATGTATGTGTATAGCTTGTTCATAACTATTAACAACCCAAATGTTTTCCAAGGAGTGAATGAATAAACAAACTGCATATATCATATAATGGAAAACGGTTCCACAGTAAAGGAATGAACTCCCAGTACATGCAACAACATAAATGAATCTCAAAATAATGATATGGAGTGAAAGAAGCCAGACTCAAAAGGCTACATACGGTAAGATTCCATTTATATGGCATTCTGGAAAAGGCAAAACTACAGTGATGAAGAACAACTCACTGGTTCCAAGGATTAGAGAATTAGGATAGAGAGAGGATTGACTATAAAAAAAATTTTTTTTAGGTGACAGAACTATATTCTGATTGTGGTGGCTGTTACACAGTCAGACTTTGTAGAACCATACACCCAAACGAGTGAATTTTACTGACTGTATGAAAATTGAATAATCAATTTTAAAATAATTCATATTGTTATAAATGTCTGAAATGATAAGTGTGGGAAGGAAAAAGTATAAGGGCTCTTTACACAAACATGACACAGAGCCTTGAGCCTAACCAGGGGTAGCTGTTTACTAAGCATCCTCTCGGATTAATTCCTACAAGTAGACATGACTTATTTAGAGCTTTTAGCTTCAGAGAAATGGGATTATACCATACATATGCTTCCGCAGCTCCTCTTTTGTGCAGTGTTGTGAGGGTCTTGGAGAAATGACTCTTAGCCCCAATATACAATTTGGTGTCATTGAAAACCACTGCACCATTTTCTGGGTTACATAAGTGATCATGCTATTCTTGTGCCACCAGTCTGGGGAGAAATTAGACTGGGAAGCCAAATCAGGAAATCCTTAAGGAAAATTTAGAATTAAATACTCATCTCCTGCTTTATTAGATTCTCCGTAGGGATGATAGTCATTGTACTACAGGGAAGGAGGCACAAACCTCTCTCCAGACTTGGGGATGGAGTAGCAGTGTCTCTGAAGAAGCCTGATGAGCAGGGCAGGGGCTGATGGTGGTCAGGGTGGACAGAGCCAATGCCAGCCTTCTAAGGTGAGAAAGAAAATTCTTACTAACACAGCAGAATGTTTTAAATCTGTTCTTTGAGGGGCACCTGGGTGGCTGAATTAGTTAAGCATCCGACTCTTGATTTCAGCTCAGGTCATGATTCACAGTTTGTGAAATTGAGCCCCAAGTTGGGCTCTGAGCTCACAGTACAGAACCTGCTTGGGATTCTCTCTCTTCCCCTCTCTCTACTCCTCCCCTGCACACAGTCTGTCTCCCTCTCTTAAAATAAGTAAATAAACGTAAAAAAATTAATCTATTCCTTGAGAACCTAAGATATGCTCTCTTTCCTTGATACAGAGTCTAAACCATGCTCTTGTCCTTGTTGGGAGCTGGCATCGTGGAAGGAGCCCAGCTCTGTCTGCACCTGCACTGGGGCAGCCGGGCTGGATTCGCAACTCTCAGCTTTCCCAGCTGGATAACCTTGGGCAAGTCATAGGACCCTCCTCTACTGGGCTCACAGGCTTGTTGTAAAGATTAATATACAAACGCCTGGTAATCAGTAGCCACTTGGTATGATTAGTAATTGTACTG
>NW_021870091.1:0-815 GCF_006229205.1 Suricata suricatta | reverse complement strand
AACACTCTCGAGCTTTGTCACTGATAGCCCCTGTTCCACCTGACATCTGTGTGTAACCTGGAACAAGCCTCTGAGCCCTGACACCTGCCTCATTTGCCACCCACTTGTCCCTTTGTCATCATCATAGTGGTTTACTGTGAGGCCATCTTTGGTCCCGCGCGGCCATACTGACGCCCACGAGTCTGTGCTAAGGGGGAGGGAGACACAGCATGGGCTGAACGCAGCCTCTGGAGAATTTCTTAACTAAAAGAGGTTTTGTTGCTTTTTTTTTTTTTCTGGAAAGCATCAAGCTATTTGTAGCCCAAGTTGGTTGAACAGATTTTTCTGAGTGTAACTTATTTTTTCACTCATTAACTTCTTTTCCTTGTGAATTAAAAAGTAGCATTTTTTTTTCCACCCAGGAGTGTCTTATTTACTTCCCATTGTACCGCAGCCAGCACTTTCTCTGCCTGTTGAGGAAGCAGACTCAGAGCCCACTCAGGGAGGCCACAGCCCCTTACCTAGGTGAATGCCATGTGTCCAGCCAGGCCCTGCCGGTCCTGCCCTTTCCCGAGGTCACCCATCCCCTTCAGGGTTTGCACCTGTTTGGTAAACAGAAGCAGTGTGACAGTTTGGCTCAAGCCATCCCATTGGCAGTATCCAGGCTGGATAAAGGGAAGGAGGCCTTGCGTTGTCCCATGTGGGAGAACTGGAGGCACACCCCACGAATCTGCTGGCCAGTACCAGCACCTCACATTTCATTCCAAAATGTCCCTAGCAGATATTTTGCCTGTCAATCAATGCATGCTGCTACCCCGAGGGTCTCTCTACTAGGC
>NW_021870090.1:0-815 GCF_006229205.1 Suricata suricatta | reverse complement strand
GAAGAATAAAACTCAAGGAAGTTTTATCAAAACATTTCTTTTCTGTGCTAAATTCATCTATTTGTGTTGTTTGATTTCAGTTTAACTTTTTCCTGTAGGTGTTCTTGATTTTCGCGTTATTGTGGCATAATTTTTGTAGTATTTAATTCACTACACTATAAAATTAACACGCTTTAGTAAGAGTTAACTTCAGAGAGGTTAAGTACAGTGATGCATCTCGCAGCAGTCTAAAACATATAGAGCAATTTTCCTACCAATGTTTAATTTGCTAGAGTGAAATTCACCCATTTTAGAGTGCGGTTTTGACAAAGCCAATGTAAGGCTATGCAATCACAATCAAGATATAGAACAATTATATCACTCCCCAAGTTTTCCTATATGTGTAGCAATTTAATAGCAGCTGCTTTTTAAAACCCTCATCCATGAAAAAAAAATCAATATCTTGCTTTGTTTTCTTTGGCTCTGATGCTTAGAGGACATTCAACTATAGGATTATCAGACAAAAAATCAAATATAATTATTAAGCACCTCAACTTTTTTGTCCTTCAAAATATGGGACATGTATTATGCATCTGTCTGTCTGTCTCTCTACCTTTTCCTCTCTTTCCTTTTCCCTCCTTTTTAAATTGCTCCTCCCCCAATATCCTTCTTTATATCTTCCCAGTATTAATCAGGATGTTCTATTTTTTTGTTTTGTTTTTCTTTGCTTTCTGCAGACAACTAGCCTTCTGATTCATATTAACAGGAAAGAAAATATCACCAAAATGACATTACCTCACAAGCAAGCATGTAGCACTACATTAGGTGTTCAAGAT
>NW_021870089.1:0-815 GCF_006229205.1 Suricata suricatta | reverse complement strand
AGCTTGTGGGTTTCAGTCCCAGGTTGGGCTCTGTGCTGACAGCTCAGGGCCTGGAGCCTGCTTTGAACTCTGGGTCCCTCTCTCACTCTACCCTTTCCTGCTTATGCTCTGTCTCTCTCTTTCTCTCTCTCTCTCAAGAATAAATAACATGGTAAAAAATTTAAAAAAAAACAAATAAAACAAAGTGCTGGGAATGGGCATCTTTGATTTGTTCCTGATCTTTCAGAAAAAGCTTTCAGTTTTTCACTATTGAGCATGATGGTAACTCTGAGTTTGTCATCTGTGGTCTTTATTATGTTGAGGTACATTTCTTCTATACCCACATTTTGAGAGTTTTTATTATAAATAAATGCTAAATTTTGTCAGATGGTTTTTTTCTGTATCTATTGTGGTGATTATACAGTTTTTATTCTTCATTGTGTTAATGTGGTGTTTCACATGGATGGATTTTCAGATGTTAAACCGTCCTTGCATCCCTGAATTAAATATTAATTTATTATGGTGTATAAGCCTTTTTATTTTATTGGTGAATCCACTTTGGCAATATTTGTTCCAAATTTTTGCATCTATGTTCATTCTTTTTCTTTGTTTTCTTTTTTTCATTTTTCTTTTCTTTTCACTTCTTTTCCCTTCTTTTTTTCCTTCTTTCCTTCCTTCTTTCTGTTCTTTCTCTTTCTTTCTTTCTCTCTGTCTGTAGCGTTTTTGTCTGGTTTTAGCATCAGGGTACTATTGACCTCATAAAATGAGCTTGGACACATTTTTTTCTCTTCAGGTTTCTTTTTGTAATAATTTAAGAAGAATAGATATTAACTCTT
>NW_021870088.1:0-815 GCF_006229205.1 Suricata suricatta | reverse complement strand
CTCTTAATATAATCAACAACCATTCATATAAAATTTGTAGGGAACCAGCCCAATTTGGTAAATGTATCCACACGAAATCTATGACAAATATCACATTTAAATTGAAAACTTTCCCCTGATATTGGGGATCTCAAGGATGCCCACTGTTGCCATTTCGATTTGACATGGTAGCAGATGTTCCAGATGGTAAAATAAGGAAAATATAGACTAAAATTGCTTGCACTCCAAAGGAATAAATAAAATAGATTTTCTTCAGAAATAACCTATTTTTCTTAATATAGAAAATCATAAGGAATCTGCAAAATAGCATTTAGAATTAATAAATATGTTAATGAAGTTTCATAATTTAAAAAAGATTATTTGTATACTAGCAATAAACATTTATTATATTGAATCTAAAAACTGACACTATATAATCAAAAACATGATACTCATAGAGATCAATCTCAATGACTATATATGAGATTCATATGCTGAAATTACAAATATTGATGAGAAACATTAAATACAACAGAAAACTCCAGAAATAAATTTTGTTTATGGATCTGAAGACTTCATGCTTCTAAAGTCAGATTTCCTCAAGTTGCTCTATACTTCTCCATATTCTAATAAAATTTCAGCAGGTATTTTGAGCAAGTGAAAAGTAAATTTATATGGAAAAGTAAACAGTTTTACATTTTTTATTTTTAGATGGACCATGACAGGGAACATATTAAGAACATGTCGCTTGATAAGAGACAGTGTGGTATTGGTGTTAGACACACAAATGGAACAAAATCAAAATTACAGAAATATATCTAAAATCTTACTGAGTT
>NW_021870087.1:0-815 GCF_006229205.1 Suricata suricatta | reverse complement strand
AAAAAAAAAAAAAAAGAAAAACAGAAATTGAGGAAAAACCCACATGTGGAAGATTCCATGCCCTGGAGCCCGTGACAGAGTACTGGGGGCAACCAGTAGACCTTCCTAGAGTCAGGTGCCGCCAGAGTGCTGTCCCGCTGTCAGAGGGACACCACACGTCTTTCCCCGGGGAATCAGCGCCTGGACTGGGGCTGTGCCGCGGTAGCAGATGCCTTCCCAGGCACGCACAGGGATCTCCGCGGAAGCTTCCCGAGCTCCCTGTCCTGTCGGCTTCGGGCCCAGACTGCCGGCCCGGCCTGTGCTTTGCCAGCCACGGCAGCATCCCTCGAAGCCAGCAGCCTGCTCTCGACTCCTTTCAAGGAGAAAAGCCTCAAGACGTTCTGACTCCACCTCACCCACCTTGTATAGACGCGCTCTCCAACTCCCCAAACCGAAGAGCCGTCACATAAAAACCATGATTTCCTCCAGTAATAATTATTTTCAGTACTCACCTGGCTGGACAGGCACTTCCACATTTCTGTATGAGGACATCCCCACTCGTTCCCGGCTCTGCTGACGGAGGAGAGGTGTCCTAACCGCACCCCGCCCCCCGCCACCTTCAGCCTAGCATTGAAGGACGGGAGAGTGCGGGGCTCATGGCCTCCAGGCCTCTCCTCCGAGCTGCACCTTGTGCCAACCACGAACCTCGGGCAAGTCCTGGAGTCGCCGTGCGCCTCGCTTTCCTTTTCTACACAGCGGGGATTTTCAATACTTACCCTGTGGTTGCAGCATTGTTAATAAGAGCAGTTGGGAGGGGGCGCCCGGGTGGCTCAGTC
>NW_021870086.1:0-815 GCF_006229205.1 Suricata suricatta | reverse complement strand
ATATAAGTTGATAACTTCCCTTTAGGCTTAAGCCAAGCTCAGCTGGATTTCTCTTACTCCCAGACAAAAAGTAGGTGCTAACTACTACCAACTCGAAGAGCTCCCCCTTTGCTGAGAAGCCCTGATTCCCGAACTCATGGGCTCTGGCTGTGTGGTACTCTAGATGTTTACCAAGGTGGCACAGGAAACTGCCTTGGTCGGATGCAGGACTCACAAGAAAGCCAGGCCAAATCCACTCCATCAACATCTCTTGCCTCCATTCAGTCTGCACTGACTCCAAGAATGACCTGTGCCTACCACTGTGCTTTACAGGAAAGCAGCACCTTGACCCTGGAAAGTGTTATGTTTATTATTTCAACAGTTTGAGAATTCCCTGAAGGTCCATAATACATAGTGGTGATATTATGCTGAGACACAAATTTGAGTGCAAAGGAGTTAAATGAAAAGTTCAATGAAAGGAACAAGCCATTTTCCACGTGAATGAGCCTAGCCTATCACGTAGCATCCTCCTCCCTTGAAGGTAAAATTTATACGCCATGAAAGAGGACAGCCACTTGGGGACTCACAGAAGACTTCCAACAGTCCCCTTAGGAGCTCCATGAGTTTCCTCAGGTAGGAATAGTAGCTACTGCCAGTTGAGCCCCCACTTCTGTGCCAGGCATTATACCAGGTGACCCATGTGCTGTAAGAACACGAGTCTGAACCTAACAGATGCCATGACTGGCTGTTTCCCCCTCTAAGCTAAAAGGTCTAAGGTCAGTCTCTTCGGAACCATTTGGCCATTTGGCCATTTGACAGTCATACATTGCCCGGGG
>NW_021870085.1:0-815 GCF_006229205.1 Suricata suricatta | reverse complement strand
TAGGATAAGGTCCCTGTGCGTGGTGAATTCTGGTCCTTCAGAGTAAGTGATGTGACAGGGCACATTCTGTCCTCAACGCTGCTGTTAACTGCACAGATCAACTCAGCACAGTGGGACCAGGGCTCACTGGATGGGCAGAGGGTCCGGAGAAAGCAGAAGAGAGCCTGAAGTTCAGAGCTGCCAGGTGGCCGGGAAGAGGGCGGCCTTTATTCACAGAAGAGGCCGTATTTGAGCTGAGTGTCTAGAAGAAAGTCAGGTGGAGAAAGGAGAAAGGTGTGTCAGACAGGGAAACACCATGTGCAAAGTGTCAGAATTAGACTAGAAACACTTGTCAGATTTAAGGGCACTCTGGTTTCTCAGGGTTTTAGCTCATGCCTCTCTCTTCTTCCCTTACCCTTATAGAAACCCCAAAGTTTCTGCTGTTTCAGGAAAATGATGTTAGAAATGATCAGTGCTGGCAGGGATTTTTGCACGTATATGCGTCAGAGTAATGAGTAAACTTACAACCAGATAGTAGAGGCCCGTTCCTGGGGTTTGACCATTTTTGCCATTCATGGCCTCTGCCTCCCTTTACCTCCAGGTGCCCTGACTGGTAAGTACTTCCCTTGTCCAACCACAGCACTGGTCTTTCATCCTCTTCACTTGTGCTAAATGCCCCTCCAGACTCTCTCTGATGTCCAGGTCTCATGTATACACAAAGCCTGGCTTTGATGTCACTTCCTCCAGGAAGCATTCCATGCTTTCCCTAGCTGTGAATAATTCCTTCCTCTTTTCAATTTCCTTGTGGCACTGATGGCTTCCTAATCTCCCCATTC
>NW_021870084.1:0-815 GCF_006229205.1 Suricata suricatta | reverse complement strand
CCAGGACCAGGAAACAGCTGCTCGTACTCCGGTAGTAACCGGCTGGGGCCGCCCGGGGGTCCCTCCCACCGTACGAAAAGCCTACCAGCCCCAGTTTCAGAGACTACCGGGTCCTCCCACCCCGCTCCACGCGCCTGGCCTGCGCGGGGCTCCTTCCGTCCCAGAGTCTCAGTCCCGACCCCGGCCCCGCTGCTGGCGCTTTGCTGGGGAGGAGGCGTTTGGATTCCGGGTCGCCTCTGGGCGGTCCCACCGAATGTCCCAAACTGTCCCGCCCCCAGCCCCTCGCCTTTCTGTAGCCCCGTTGTTAGAGGATTCCCATTTCCGCTGTCTGCTGGACAGCCCCTGGAGCTTTCGCAGGTGCCGAACACCCACGCGGCCACCGTGAAACTCATCCCGCAAGCAGCCGCTTTCCTTCTGGGTGCTCAGTTCGTAAGGGGATACTACCGTCCACTCAGGTGTCCCCACACCGGAAACTTGAGAAGTGTCGTTGGCCCCACCCTCCTTCATGCCTCATATTCAGTCCAACTTTAGATTCCAGGGAGTCTGTCTTTAAAGGTCTCTTAAGTGTTCTCATCTCCACTTCTGCGTATTTCCTACTCCTTTTTCCAGACCCTATGCAAAAATATCTTTCTTTTCCTCCGGTTGGAGTACTTCCATCTCTACCTTCATTATAGCTCATACAGATTTTTATGGGGGGCTGACCACTCTAGGATTGGGGCCATGTGTGAGTCATACAGGTGAACTCAGAGTCCCCGCATAGCGTTTGGTTTGGCATAGGCAAGACATCCCTATTTCTTCTACGGCTACACCTGTCT
>NW_021870083.1:0-815 GCF_006229205.1 Suricata suricatta | reverse complement strand
CGTAGAAGTGGACCCGTGTGGTTCAAATCATGCTGTTCAAGACTCTTTCAGTTTAATGTAAATCTTCCCGACTAGAATGTGCTCTGTGAGGCAGGTCTTGGCCGAGCTGTTCACTCAGTGGAACACAGTAGGTGCTCAATAAATGTTTGCTGGAGGGAATGCTGAGTTCTCCCCGAACCCCAGGCTTGTACGTCCCGCTTACGCCTCAGCTCAGGTGTCCAGAGAGTTCTTGGCTTCCCCTCCAGATCTGTTTCCAGCCATCACCCATCTCCATAATGGCCCGCCGGCCGCCCACCCCAAACCCTCGGTGTCAGTCCCCCGACTCCCGCTTTCCAAAACCTCCACATCCAAGTCACCGGCAAGCCCGTTGGCCCCTCCCCAGCAAAACACGCCGGCCTCCCACTCCCTCCCCCAACTGAGCTCCAGTCTAACCACCGTCCCCTTCCACAGACTCTTCCATGGGCTCCACCTGGTCTGCTCTTGCCTCCAGCTCTTGCCTTGGGCCCCACAGTTAGGATTTTCACACAACAGCCAGAGGAACTATGCAACCCACATCCCTGTTCCTGGACCAGACCACGTCTGCTGCTGCCTCAGGACCTTGGCGCGTGCCGTCTTCCCTGCCCAGGATGCTCGCCCCCCCCGCCCCCCGCCCAGATCTTCAGAGGTCTGATGCCTTCACCTAGTTCAGGTCTCAGTTCAATGCCATAACCTCAGAGGGGCCTTTCCTGACCACCTCAACTCCCCCCATTACTCTTCCCTAATAAATCATTAGTAGAATCAGCCTGTTCATGAGGGTCTTTTTTTATTGTTTTATC
>NW_021870082.1:0-815 GCF_006229205.1 Suricata suricatta | reverse complement strand
TATTTTTTTCATATGTAAAATTATTAGCTTTATTTATATTTTGGTGTTTGTGAATAAATGGTATAAAAGTTATAGGAAAATTAAGAATTTTCACCACGAGAAAATGCTATAACACATATAAAATTTATATAAAATAAAAAAGAAAATGGATGAACACATCATCACCAGATAATTATCAAAGGGCTTATGTCATGATTCCGTGCTTATCACAGAGCCTTCTGAATTATTGTAGTTTTTCAAATAGTTCAAAACCAGAAAAACGATGCTCTGCTTATTGTTCACAAAACTGGAATGGTCTATCACTCTGATAATTTAATTATATGCCATTTGGTTTTAATGAGCCATTATAAACCTATTTAACATGTGAGGGGAGATATTTTTGGGATACTTGGTAAAATTAAATTCATAAACACAAATCTAAGGAAGAAAATCTCAACCATGATAAAGTCAAAAAATTATAGGCAGCTGGAAAAACTGAATAAGCCTTCATTTCCTTATTCCTTAAACCAATATTTCCTTGCTACATGTTTTTCCAGGAATTCATCTAGGAGCTGAATTAGAGTGAGGAAAGACAGCCAACCTGTCTCAGTGACTTACACATTGTAGTGAGAGAAGACCTATAAAATATAATCTAATCAATTAAAAGATGAAAATTCTAGTCTAAGAGTTCTCAAACTTGAGTGCACACTGCAATCACCTAACATTTTTAATAAATTTATTATATGTCTGTCCCTCCACTAGAGATTCTGAGGTAATTCCTCTGTTTGAATTTTTAAAAACCTCCATATGACTCTAATGTGCAACCAGTAATCAGA
>NW_021870081.1:0-1657 GCF_006229205.1 Suricata suricatta | reverse complement strand
AAAAAATAAAACAAACCTTTTATTTTTTTATTTGCAGATTTTCACTTTTGGTGCTCTTTATTCTTTTGGTATAAAGGTTTTCATATAGTATCCTTTGTCTTCAGCATGAAGATAGCTTTTACAATTTCCTGAAATGCAAGTCTTCTGGTATGCATCCTTTCATTTTTGTTTGTCTGAAAAATGTATATATCTTGCTTACCTATGTGATGGGTATTTTCATTGAATATAGAGTTCTCTATTGACAATTTTCTTTTAAAAGTTTATAAATATCTTTTCCTTTTATTTTAATTGTGTTATCAAAAGTCAGTAGTTGCTCTTATCATTGTTCCCCTCTATATGTGTATTATTTTTCTTCATAGTCTTTGAATAATGTTTCCTCTAGCTTTTATTTTCAGTAATTTATCTATGATTTGTTTCAGTTTGCTTGTGTTTAACTTTTTGTCTATTTGACATATAGTTACCAGATGCTTAATTTGATATTTTTCAAAACATTTCAAAAATTCTTAGCCATTTAAAAATAGTTTATTTTTCTCCACCCCCTTCTGAGATCACACACAAAATAAGACACCAAATTTAGAGAAGTGCAGTTATACAGTTTACCAGCTATGCAGCCTTGATCAAGCTATTTGAGTATATTTACTTCAGTTTCTTCATCTTTTAAGGTGGATAAAACAACAGAACTTAAATTCACCTAAAATTGTGATTCTATTTAGTATACTCATAGTACTTCCTATGGTCTGGGAGATAGATATTTAAGGTTCTTTAAATGGATTAACTCCTTTAATCTTCACTACAGCACTATAGGTAAGTACTCCTCTTATTAATTCTATTTAGTAAAAGAGGTAATTTATGCAAGGCCATACCAGTAGCCAGTGGCAGACATATGATTTGAATCAGGCATTCTGGCTCCTGAGCCAGGCTCTCGATTGCTCACTGAATGAGTTAAACATGTTACACACTTAGAACAGTGCCTGTCACACAGACAGTATGAAATACATCTTAGTGTTTATTATTAACATATGTATATTTAAAATTTATTGTTGGATCCAACATACTTCTAGGAAGGATTTATAAAACTTGGAAGATTAGAGTGTATTGGAATTGAGTAATTTTAGTGAAAGAATCTGTAGTCTAGCAAAATATTTCCTCAGTGCTCTGTGGGTCATCAGGCCATGAGGAGGGCAAGCATGAAGTGCTTCTTGGATTTGTGCCTTGTCAGAGGCCAGCTGGGTGTGCAGAACTTGTCTGATTGATAGCTATGGACAGTCAGTGCACTACTATATTTAACTGAAAGTTAGTAAAATAGAATGCAGTCCAGAGCAGGGAGTCAGTGGATTTGTAGAAACTCAGGACCTCATCATTAGGACATTTAAGAATGAAAACTGATTCTTCCAGATCCAAGTGCTATAACAAGGCAATGAGCAAGCAGGGGAAGGTCATATTTACAAATTATGTTGCCATTCCTGTTTTTTAAATAATATCATTTCTTTTTTAAAAAGTTTGGTTGAGGGGATTCTGGGTGGCTCAATCAGTTGTGGGTCTGACTCTTGGTATTGGCTCAGGTCATGATCTCACAGTACTGTGAGTTCAAGCCCCACATAGGGCTCTACACTGAAATGTGGAGCCTGCTTAGGATTCTCCCCACTCACACTGTCTA
>NW_021870080.1:0-815 GCF_006229205.1 Suricata suricatta | reverse complement strand
CAAGAAAAGGGGTTTACCTGCTTGCCGTGGGAATGTGGGAAACTAAGGCAAGTAAAGAATTAAATTCCCTTACTGCCTACAGCCTACTGACAAGAGCTTGAAACAGGCAGTGACATCTCTCTAGGAGCTCAGCTGCCTCGATGATGATGTTTTGCTCAGAGCAAAAGAGAATCTTAGCTTAAAATTATCCCAACCTTGAGGATCCTGTAAGTCTCCTTCCTTTATCTCAACTGCCCCCAGATATATGTTCCAATCATATTCCAATCGTATGGCCCCCTGTTGTACATCTGAAGGGTCTCATGGCTGAGGTTTTATTAAACAATAATAAATAGTGTTTCGATAGCAACACCTAGCCCCTCAAGGTCCTGGAAACCCTACCTCCAAAATACCTCAGAGACTTACTCTATCCCTGACCCCCTCCCAACCTAAGAGTATATAATAAATTACCCATCACGACCCGAGTGCAGCTCTTCCTGGCCGTGTGTCCTGTCCCCGTGCTTTATTAAAACCTCCTTTTTGCACCAAAGACGACTTCAAGAATTCTTTCTTGGCCATTGGCTCAGGACAACCCCACCATCCCCTCAAAACTTTATCACATAGACTCAATTTCCTGGAATCCTAACATCACTTTCCCCTCCATGATGATGTGGGGAACAAAGGCAAGATGAAAATATAAATAGAATTAAGTTTCTTTATTATCAGTAGTCCATTGACAAATATTTGAGACGGACAGAGTAAACCATTCCTCCAGTAACTCCTTATTGTCTTAGAGATGATGCCTTACTAGAAGGAAGATAATTTTAGCTAAACAATAA
>NW_021870079.1:0-815 GCF_006229205.1 Suricata suricatta | reverse complement strand
CTCAGCCTGTTTCTTGTATTCCTTGCACTGTACACTCTAACCCTGGCTGGCAATGTGGTCATCGTGACCATCATTAGTGTGGATCGTCACCTGCACACACCCATGTACTTCTTCCTGAGCATGCTGTCCGCTTCAGAGACCATATATATACTTGTTCTGTAACCTCGTAGGCCTGAGTCAGCCCATCTCCTTGGCTGGCTGTGCCACTCAGATGTTCTTCTTCATCACCTTGGCCATCAACAACTGCTTCCTACTCACAGCAATGGGCTATGACCACTACGTGGCCATCTGCAACCCCCTGAGGTACACAGTCATCATGAACAAGAGGGTGTGCATGCAGTTGGTGGGGGGTGCCTGCAGCATTGGGCTGATCGTAGCCATGACGCAAGTGACATCTGTGTTCAGGTTGCCTTTCTGTGCTACGAAGGTGGCCCACTTCTTCTGTGACATCCGACCTGTGATGAAGCTCTCTTGCATTGACACCTCGGTCAATGAGATCCTGACTGTGATCATCAGTGTGCTGGTGCTCGTGGTTCCCATGGGCCTGGTCTTCATCTCCTACATCCTCATCATCTCCACCATCCTCAAGATCCCCTCCGCCCAGGGCCGGAAGAAGGCCTTCGCCACCTGTGCCTCCCACCTCACCGTGGTCATCGTCCACTATGGCTGTGCCTCCATCGCCTACCTCAAGCCCAAGTCTGAGAACACCAGGGATCAGGACCAGCTGATCTCTGTGACCTACACCGTCATCACGCCCCTGATGAACCCAGTGGTCTATACCCTGAGGAACAAGGAAGTCAAGGATGCTCTGCTTG
>NW_021870078.1:0-815 GCF_006229205.1 Suricata suricatta | reverse complement strand
TCACAACAATAAATATCTCTTCAGACTCACTTTTGGAGGCTAGATGCCTGCTGGAAGTAGATATTTGTGTCATCTCAGCATCAATGTTTACTAAATCTCATCCCAGGTTTGCAATTGTTTCCAGGTACGTTCAGAGCTATAACTATCTACATCTGGGTAGGAGATACACAGGAAGTTGGGGCGCCTGGGTGGCTCAGTCAGTTAAGCCTCCGACTTCGGCTTAGGTCAGATCTCATGTTCGTGGGTTTGAGCCCCGCGTCAGGCTCTGTGCTGACAGCTAGCTCAGAGTCTGGAGCCTGCTTCTGGTCTGTGTCTCCTTCTCTCTCTGCCCCTCCCCCTCTCATGCTCTGTCTCTCTCTGTATCAAAAATAAATAAAACATTAAAAAATTTAAAAAAAGAGATACACAGGAAGCAAAATCTGAAGTCTATATTTGTACAGGATGGCTGGAGTAAGTGGGTTGTTCTAGTCTCTGAAGCTCACCTAAGAACCAGTATTTCATTTCAAGAGATGATGCAGCTTATTTCTGGGGATTTTATCAGAATCTCTGGACTCCTATTTGAAATGGTACCATCATTTGGACCAGGACCTCTGTTGTCACTAAGATGATCTCAAGCTGTCAACAAATGCGGATGTGACCTCAGAACCAGAAGTCATTTAAATCTGATGAAATCTTTCTTGTCTGTGTTCTTCTCTCCGACTCTTTATTATGCATTTAGTTAAAGCTGGCGATACCAGATATAAGCCTTATTTTAATTAAACCATTCTCCAATGTCCTCTCACCGCCCTGCACTGAAAGAACAGGCATTCATGGAG
>NW_021870077.1:0-815 GCF_006229205.1 Suricata suricatta | reverse complement strand
ATGGACACAGGGCCCATAGGCCCACAAAAAAGATGCTCGATGTCATTCGTATTAGGAGAATCCAAATCGAAATGGTGGCCGGCGGGCTCTCCACACCCACTAGGAAGGCCTTAATCAACTAGACGGGCGATCGCAGGTCTTGGTGACGATACGGAGAAACTCCAAGGCTCACACGTTGCTAGTGAGATTGTAAAATGACATAAACAGGCAGGCAGCTCCTCAAAGACGTTAAACGTAGAGTTACCATGTGAGACGGCAATTTAACTTCCAAAATACGAAAACATCATCGCGAAAACTTGTATACAGGTGTTCATAACAGCATCATCCGTCAGAGCCCAAAAGTGAAAATTGCCCAACGTCCAGCCGCTGACTATTGAAGAATAAAATTTACTAAGTACAAAGTACTGTGTATCTCTACACTACTTTTTGGCAGTAACAAGAAACGCAGCACGATTCATGCTGTCGCATGAATGGCCCTTGAAAACAGGACGCTATAGGAGAAAAGCCAGGTGCACAGGACCTCGCCTGAAGGAGTCCATTCCGGTGCGGGCGGAACAGAGACAGAATGGAGGAAACAGCGAATGGGTATGTGGTTTCTCTCAGGGGTGATGAAAACGCTCTAAAATTAGATTGTGGTAACGGCTGTATAATCCTGTAGATATAACAAAAATCATGGCATTTTTTCGCATGCGGAAACCAGGGCTGTGCGGTATGCAAACTGCATCTCGATAGAGCTGCCCCGAACAGGACCGCAGGACCGGGGCCAATGTCCACGGCAACTTCATGCATAAGAACTCACAACCCAGAACCTCCTC
>NW_021870076.1:0-815 GCF_006229205.1 Suricata suricatta | reverse complement strand
AAAAAATTGTTAGGTGTGAATATACCAGGGGAGAGGCTAAAAATTCATAGTAAGTTTAAAAATAAATTTCACTGAAAAACTTTGAAGGATCAGAGAAAGGAAGGAGAGAAAGAAAAGGAAAGCCAAAAAAAAAAATGTTTTTACCCTCATCCAAAATAGAGAGATTTGATTGTTGTGAGAAGTCGAGTTTTATAAAAAGGAGAAATTATATCTTATTTTTTGTAATCACACATACTTTCCAGAAATAGACAGCATTTTGTGATTAAAAGGGACCCAGCAAACTAAATGTTCTCTAGTCCATAAGGATTAGATTTCCGATGAGAAGTCTCACCATAATTGCCTATCGCTGTTTAGAAATTTTATTAAGAATCCCAAACACTGCAGAAGTAATTTTCAAACATTTTTATTTCTGCTAACACACTGACTCTTAAAATAGATGCAAAAGATAAATTAAATATTTTTAAACTTCATAGGGATTTTAAGTTTAATTTACCTACCACTAAATATTGAACCAGCTTCCAGAAAAAGTATCTTTTTTCAGTGACTCATTCAAAATGGACTACCTGAGAAGCCTTTGATATTTCAGAATTTTCTTTAATATTTAGATGTTCTAATTCTAACCTGAGCAGAGTTTTACTTGGGGCTAGAACAGACAGTGTTGACCTGTATCAACAATGGGTTTGACTTTACCTGAAAATTAGAAAAGTTTGTGATAGAGTATCTTTAAGTGAAGGCAAAAACAGACTGTGCAACATTGCATTAAAAAATAATTTTTTAAACATATCAGTCTTTCATTTACCAAAGACTTCGCACCA
>NW_021870075.1:0-815 GCF_006229205.1 Suricata suricatta | reverse complement strand
TGCATCCTTGGGAGAAAGGAAATGTACCTGGGACCAGGTAATGGAATGCAGCGAGTGCTGGAAGAAAGGTTATGTACCACAAGGGCCCAAAAGAACGTCAACGTTGCTGCTGGCACCTGGGAGACGGGGGAATGCACACGGGCTCCGTGTGAGTCCGTGAGCAGCCTCAGGGACACCACTTTCCAACAAGAGTTCAGCTGCTCCCACCCATTGGTTCCTGTGTTGTTGGGTCATGGGTGCTGGAGTTGGTGGTGGGGGGTCCTGCACTCCACAGTGGGTCCAGATTTTACAGGCCGCTGTTTCCCACACCTGCTTATTTTTCATCAGACGTTGTACCAGCAGTTGACAGACTTCCGCTTGCTGCCAGCCAATGCAAGGACTCGGTGACTCTTGCAACAGTACTGGGGATACAGGGCTCTCTAGACGGACATTCAGTGCACATCGAATTACATATCCCTAGCAGGTACTCATGTGCATCTCCTATACTCCCTCTACAAATTATGATAGTAGCCAGAGAGTAGGTTT
Organism: Suricata suricatta; assembly: GCF_006229205.1. Lineage (NCBI taxonomy): Eukaryota > Metazoa > Chordata > Mammalia > Carnivora > Herpestidae > Suricata > Suricata suricatta. The sequence continues at coordinate 290 of NW_021870075.1, read as the reverse complement.
TTCATGGATTCTTCAAAAAAAAAAAAAACCTACCCAGTTGGTTTCCTTTTCAGTTTGCAAGTGGAGGGGACCAGGGTTTGAGCAGGGTGGTGGTGGGCAGTGGGGAAGAGGGAGATGCATTTTCAGTGCTATAGGAGGATTTTTCTAGTGCAGTTTGGCTCTTGTTTTTGTTTTGTTTTCAAGAACGGTAAAGCCCAAAGCTCAATTTATTTTTGATTCGTTGCAATTGCTGCAAAGAGACCCTTTGTCTTGGGTAAAGTCAGAGAGGAAGGTATAGAGAACACAATCCC
>NW_021870074.1:0-815 GCF_006229205.1 Suricata suricatta | reverse complement strand
TCTCTCGCCCTCAAAATAAATGAATAACATTAAAAATAAAAAGAAGCCCACTGCTTTGAGGTGCATGTATATAGAGGACCCACAGCACGGAACACAAACTAAATAACACACTTCAATATAAACCTCCGTTCCTGCTCTACGGGGAGCGAGCCGAGATGTGAACAAGGGTTTTATTCCTAGGATAATGGGCTGGCTTGCTTGCTTGCTTGCTTGCTTTCTTTCTGCTTAGTATTTCCTAAAACTTTTGAGTGGGATTGGGACTGGGGGGGCTTTCTGTTGTTTAACAATCAGGGCAAACAGTAAGAATCACCTTGAAAAAGAGAGCACGTGTGATACGGGGCTGAATTTCCAGTAAGATGGGTCTATCCTCCCCCATAGGAGATTCCTATCAGCGTCAGGGCTCAGTCCCCTCCATGGGGCAGCCACCAAGCCCCCTGTTCTCTGACTTCTAGAGAGAACCTTCTCCAGCTCCCAGGTCCTGGTCGGTTACTCCCTGGTCGCCCCTCCCCCTCCCCCTCCCCCTTCTCCTTCACCCCTGTGAGCAGCGCCGTGGAATCAAGGGCTGCTGTGGTCCCTCATCCGGCTGGCCCCGGCCCCTGGGCAGCAGGATGTTAGGATTCTTTCCCATTTCCTCCCGTACCCACTCCAGGGAGCTTGCTGGCTAGGTGAATGCTGACAGCTCAGCTATTTGGCGCCTGGTTGTTTTCTTCCTCACTGAACCTTGTTTGCATAACTTCTTAGGGAGCCTATATAAGGTAAGGTCAGCTCTAGAGCAAGCTGCAATCAGGTCGCGCTCTGGGGCAATTTCCTCCCTG
>NW_021870073.1:0-815 GCF_006229205.1 Suricata suricatta | reverse complement strand
GGGCATGGAGGAGGACACTTGTGGGGAAGAGCACAAGTTGGTTATATGGAAACCAACTTGACAATAAACTATAAAAAAAAAAGGAACGGGGGTGAGGGGCTGTGTGGGTGACAGCTCAGGTGCGGGCAGTACTGTCAAGGCGTTGTAAGCTGTGAGGTGCTGACCTCAGTTTCTAGAGTCAGATGGAGCAGAAAGCAAATGGCGGTGACCCCCGGGGCATGAACTGGAGCCTCCCACCTGTGAAATGGGGATAAGCATGTCTTCATAGGGCTCCGGGGTCAGCACCCCGCACGTGCTGCTCTGGTCGACAGAGGTGTTCAAGCCGAGTCTGCGAGTAGTTGGAACTGTGGGCAAACTTCCTCCAGTTGTTTTTCTTCCGATCGTTGCACGGAGGGGAGGGGCTGCTGCACATGGTTTGAAGAGTCCCGGGCTTGTGTGCAGTCTGGCTCTGGGGGCCATCGAGAGGGCTGAGCCAAGAATGCTCCTGCCAAAGTCAAGTGAACAGGCCAGGTGGCAGAGGGATCGGGGGCCAGGGGACCTGTATCCTGGCTTGACTTCATCTGATCTAGAACATCCTTGACTTCTCAGGCTTTGGTTCCCCATCTCCAAAATGGATGGAGGATCGGGTTTGACGCTTAGGCCTTGGGCTGGCGGTGACTCTACCAGTGGTTCCCAGGCTGATTCTAGATATTCATTGTTCACCCAGCCAGGGCCAGCTTCCTGGTTGTGCCACCTGGGTCCCTGCTGAGAAGGGCCCTGAATCGGTCACCTAGGTGGCTGAGTCAGTTAAGGCTCAGACTTTGGTTCAAGTCACA
>NW_021870072.1:0-815 GCF_006229205.1 Suricata suricatta | reverse complement strand
AAAAAAAAAAAAAAAGAAAAACAGAAATTGAGGAAAAACCCACATGTGGAAGATTCCATGCCCTGGAGCCCGTGACAGAGTACTGGGGGCAACCAGTAGACCTTCCTAGAGTCAGGTGCCGCCAGAGTGCTGTCCCGCTGTCAGAGGGACACCACGCGTCTTTCCCCGGGGAATCAGCGCCTGGACTGGGGCTGTGCCGCGGTAGCAGATGCCTTCCCAGGCACGCACAGGGATCTCCGCGGAAGCTTCCCGAGCTCCCTGTCCTGTCGGCTTCGGGCCCAGACTGCCGGCCCGGCCTGTGCTTTGCCAGCCACGGCAGCATCCCTCGAAGCCAGCAGCCTGCTCTCGACTCCTTTCAAGGAGAAAAGCCTCAAGACGTTCTGACTCCACCTCACCCACCTTGTATAGACGCGCTCTCCAACTCCCCAAACCGAAGAGCCATCACATAAAAACCATGATTTCCTCCAGTAATAATTATTTTCAGTACTCACCTGGCTGGACAGGCACTTCCACATTTCTGTATGAGGACATCCCCACTCGTTCCCGGCTCTGCTGACGGAGGAGAGGTGTCCTAACCGCACCCCGCCCCCCGCCACCTTCAGCCTAGCATTGAAGGACGGGAGAGTGCGGGGCTCATGGCCTCCAGGCCTCTCCTCCGAGCTGCACCTTGTGCCAACCACGAACCTCGGGCAAGTCCTGGAGTCGCTGTGCGCCTCGCTTTCCTTTTCTACACAGCGGGGATTTTCAATACTTACCCTGTGGTTGCAGCATTGTTAATAAGAGCAGTTGGGAGGGGGCGCCCGGGTGGCTCAGTC
>NW_021870071.1:0-815 GCF_006229205.1 Suricata suricatta | reverse complement strand
TTTTTTTTTTACTTTAATTATAGGATGGCTCACTTTGTTCCTTTTGATTGTCAGTGTGCCTATTGGTTGGGTGTTTCAGTATTGTATATCCAACCAGTGCCTTGGGATTGCAGTATGCAGAAATAAGATTTCACCTAGCATTTAAAAATTGCATCTGAAGTATAACTTAGCTAGCTCTCTGGGTGGGCCTAAACATCTCTTTAAACAAAACCCACTTCAGTGCAAAATCATTTTCAGTCACTTTACCAACACAGTCAATTATTCAGTCACAAATATTTCAAGAACAATTACTATGTTCCATAAACACTCTTAGGTGCTAGGAAATCAGTAAGGAATAAAACAGGCAGTAGTCTAGACTCTTAAAAGCTCACGTCCTACTGGGAAAAACAGGCAAAGAAAAATGTACTTTCAACTTTATAAAAAGTAAAACATTTAATGTTTAATGATGATAAATAGTATGGAGGAAAATGACAGAAGAAAAAAGGAAAGAGATTTATTACCAGGTAGCGGTGGGGGTGCAATTTTAGATAGAGTGGTCAGTAAATACCAGACTAAAGGAGGGATATCTGAGGAAAAAAGAGAGCTGAATAAAGGGATACAGCTTTGTATGTTTGTCCTCAGATCCCTTGTTCAGCCTTCCCCGGACCTGTTTGTATTCAGGGATTCTGACCTTGGACAATGGTGTCTAGCTGGGTGTGGCTAATGAGAGAACTAAAGAGTAGGGGGAAGAAAGCAAACAGAGGGTTTCCTGTCCCTGCAACCCATTTTGGGCAGAACATCCAGCACTGCCTTGCTTCTGTGGTCCTAACTCCTAC
>NW_021870070.1:0-1657 GCF_006229205.1 Suricata suricatta | reverse complement strand
TTCTATTCCTAGATATTTATCCAAAATAAATTATGTTCATTAAAAAACCTGTACATGAATGTATATAGCAACTTCATAACCATGTATGTGTATAGCTTGTTCATAACTATTAACAACCCAAATGTTTTCCAAGGAGTGAATGAATAAACAAACTGCATATATCATATAATGGAAAACGGCTCCACAGTAAAGGAATGAACTCCCAGTACATGCAACAACATAAATGAATCTCAAAATAATGATATGGAGTGAAAGAAGCCAGACTCAAAAGGCTACATACGGTAAGATTCCATTTATATGGCATTCTGGAAAAGGCAAAACTACAGTGATGAAGAACAACTCACTGGTTCCAAGGATTAGAGAATTAGGATAGAGAGAGGATTGACTATAAAAAAAATTTTTTTTAGGTGACAGAACTATATTCTGATTGTGGTGGCTGTTACACAATCAGACTTTGTAGAACCATACACCCAAACGAGTGAATTTTACTGACTGTATGAAAATTGAATAATCAATTTTAAAATAATTCATATTGTTATAAATGTCTGAAATGATAAGTGTGGGAAGGAAAAAGTATAAGGGCTCTTTACACAAACATGACACAGAGCCTTGAGCCTAACCAGGGGTAGCTGTTTACTAAGCATCCTCTCGGATTAATTCCTACAAGTAGACATGACTTATTTAGAGCTTTTAGCTTCAGAGAAATGGGATTATACCATACATATGCTTCCGCAGCTCCTCTTTTGTGCAGTGTTGTGAGGGTCTTGGAGAAATGACTCTTAGCCCCAATATACAATTTGGTGTCATTGAAAACCACTGCACCATTTTCTGGGTTACATAAGTGATCATGCTATTCTTGTGCCACCAGTCTGGGGAGAAATTAGACTGGGAAGCCAAATCAGGAAATCCTTAAGGAAAATTTAGAATTAAATACTCATCTCCTGCTTTATTAGATTCTCCGTAGGGATGATAGTCATTGTACTACAGGGAAGGAGGCACAAACCTCTCTCCAGACTTGGGGATGTAGTAGCAGTGTCTCTGAAGAAGCCTGATGAGCAGGGCAGGGGCTGATGGTGGTCAGGGTGGACAGAGCCAATGCCAGCCTTCTAAGGTGAGAAAGAAAATTCTTACTAACACAGCAGAATGTTTTAAATCTGTTCTTTGAGGGGCACCTGGGTGGCTGAATTAGTTAAGCATCCGACTCTTGATTTCAGCTCAGGTCATGATTCACAGTTTGTGAAATTGAGCCCCAAGTTGGGCTCTGAGCTCACAGTACAGAGCCTGCTTGGGATTCTCTCTCTTCCCCTCTCTCTACTCCTCCCCTGCACACAGTCTGTCTCCCTCTCTTAAAATAAGTAAATAAACGTAAAAAAATTAATCTATTCCTTGAGAACCTAAGATATGCTCTCTTTCCTTGATACAGAGTCTAAACCATGCTCTTGTCCTTGTTGGGAGCTGGCATCGTGGAAGGAGCCCAGCTCTGTCTGCATCTGCACTGGGGCAGCCGGGCTGGATTCGCAACTCTCAGCTTTCCCAGCTGGATAACCTTGGGCAAGTCATAGGACCCTCCTCTACTGGGCTCACAGGCTTGTTGTAAAGATTAATATACAAACGCCTGGTAATCAGTAGCCACTTGGTATGATTAGTAATTGTACTG
>NW_021870069.1:0-815 GCF_006229205.1 Suricata suricatta | reverse complement strand
GGGGGGGGTTCCCAGGAGTTCAGCGGATCCCAACTGTGCCTCTGCGCGGGGCTGGAGAGGCCGGGCTCCTACACCCGAGGGCCCGAAATCCCCAGCAGGAGCATCGACTGCCTGTCAGCCATGCGGCCAGGAGAGCAGTGCCCAGCCAGGGCTCAGCCTGGGGATTGTCACCAGCCCCGTTCTCCAAGTTCCCGGCGTCACAGGCAGATGGACGTGAGGCCCTACAACTGTCAGTGTTTTCTCGCCCTATAATCATGTGGGCAGTTTAGCAAATATCCTGTTCCTTCCCAATTTTGAATTACCGTCCCCTGGCAGGGTTGCTGCTGCACTCCGGGGGACATCTGCTCTGTGCCCTTCATCTCCACTCCTCCCAGGAGAATTAGTGCTCTGTCCCTGCTGTACGTAAATCTGATTATGGTGGCCCGGAGCCGAGTGGCGGCGTGAGGGCGGAGGGCTGGGGGCGCCCACTCACACCTCCAAGCCCAACTCGGCCCGACCGTGGCCCTACGTTCCTCCCATGGCTCCAGCCACGCCAGTGGGCACATAACGGTCAGTGCGCGAAGTCTCTGCTTCCTGCCTATAGTCCGTTGTTACTCCAGTGAACTTGACCGCAGCGAGACAAAGTCTCACCAACACAGAGGCTGCAGGGTAATGCCCACAGCCCAGCTGGGGGCGGAGTGGAGACAGAGCGTTCCTCCGACTGGGTAAAAACCTGGAGGCCGCCCCCTCGGCTGGGAGACCTCCGATCGATGTGGCTGCTTTCGAGTGAGCCCCCACCTGGTTCTGGCTCTCTGCGCCTGTCCTGTCCCCAGACT
>NW_021870068.1:0-815 GCF_006229205.1 Suricata suricatta | reverse complement strand
CTGTCTCTCAAAAATAAAGAAAATAAAACAAAAAAAAATTTTATTTTTCATTTTTTAAATTTGAGGTATGATTTAGACAGAGCAAAATCCACTCTTGCCTGTGTGATATTCAAAAAGTTTTGGCAACACATATAATCATGGAATCATAGGCTCCATCAAGATATAAAATAGCCCCATCACCCTGGAATACCCCCCCCCCATGCCTGGACATTGGTAGCCTCCTCAACACCAATAGCCCGTCGTTAGCACTGATTTGTTTCCTCTCCTTTTAGTTTTGCTTTTTCCCAAAGGTCATATAAGACATAACAGCATATGATCTTTTACATCTGCCTTTTTTTCATTTAAAATAATGCATTTTAGCTTCATCTATCTTGTTGCATCTGTCTAGAGTTCTTTCATTTTCATTGCTCAGTTTCATTTAATTATAATATATTACAGTTTGTTTATCCATTCCTAAATTGACTGGCATAATGACCATTTCTACTTTGTGGGAATTATGAATTACATGAGTCTTAACATTCACTGACAAGTTATTGTGTGAACATAGGTTATCATTTCCCTTGGATAAATACCTACAAGGGTGATTGCCAGGTCTTTCAAGAAGTTATGTTAAGTTTACTGGGAAGTGCTAAAGCAATTTCTGAAGTGTCTGTAATCCTTTGTTGTTGTTAATCCCAAATATATAAGAGCTTCTATAATCCTTTTGTGTGTTTGTTTGTTACTCCCAAATATGTAAGAGTTTCAATGGCTCTACATCCTTGTCTACATGTTGTTGTGTTATCTATGTTTTATTTTTAACTATTCTCCTGAGTGCA
>NW_021870067.1:0-815 GCF_006229205.1 Suricata suricatta | reverse complement strand
GTTGATGGACATTTGAGCTCTTTCCATACTTGGGCTATTGTTGATAGTGCTGCTGTAAACATTGGGGTACGTGTGTGCCCCTTTGCATTAGCATTTTGGAATCCTTTGGATAAATACCTCATAGTGCAATTGCTGGTCGTAGGGTAGCTTTATTTTTAATTTTTTGAGAACCCCCAAAATTGTTCCTCTTTCTCTGCATCCTCGCCAACACCTGTTGTTTCCTGAGTTCTTAAATTTTAGCCATTCTCACGGGTATGAGGTAGTATCTCATTGTGGCTTTGATTTGTATTTTCTGGGATATTTCTTAAATTACATCTTTGGATAAAACTTTTCTTTAAATGTTGGGTTCTCTTCTTCAAGAATATCAATTATACTTAGATTATCTTTATCTTCCATATCTATTAGCCACTCTAATTGCTTCAATCTTTGGCTTTTCTTTCTGCTCTCACTGGGATTCTCTCTTCTGGTAATGTAGGTTTTACCTGTGTTTATCACATCCCTTACCATGTATTATCAATTTATTAGTTGTGTGTTAACATCGCTTTGGTCCTCAGTTTTTCCTTTAGGACTGCAGTGTTTCTCTCTTTTTAAAATATTATCCTGTTATTTGATCCTTTTATCCGAGCACTCTTGATTTTTTCATTTCATACTTTAATCATTAAGCTGTTTTATAGCATGAAACAATTGTAAGACATTTTCTTTTGTTCCATACTTTATAATATTTGGTCATAAATATCTCTCAGTGTAATTTGGTAGGACTATCAAAAGTGAACAATATAGAAATAATATTAAATAGCATATTGCAAGTTTCTGTT
>NW_021870066.1:0-815 GCF_006229205.1 Suricata suricatta | reverse complement strand
AAATAAAAACTGGGGGCACTGTATTTTTCAAAAGTGTCAATATCATACGAGACAAAGAAGGCTGTGGGAATATTTCAGATTAAAGGAAGCTAAATACCTGAGCCTCCACAGATCCTGTCCTGGAGGGGAAATGCTATGAATACATCAAGCAAAAAAAAATTCTAATATGGGTGATGGACTAGATAATGTCAATCTATCAAGTTGGTAAGTACACTGTGGTATATAAGAGATCATCCCTATTTTTAGGAAACACATACTGAAGTGTTTAGGGGTAAAGAGCAATAATGTATGTAACTTACCTCAAATCACAAATGGTTCAGAAAAAAAGGATGTAGGACATATATAGATATAAAAAACAATGTGTGCATGATACATATATATACACATATATGAATATATATAAAGAGAGAGAAAATAAAGCACAAAGTAAACTGTAAATAATACGGTAAATCTGAGCAAAGAGTATGTGGATGTTCTTTGCACTATTTTTAGTTTTGCAACTTTAGTGAGTTTGAAATTCCTTCCAGATAAAATGCTTAAAAATACCTTCATATGTGCCTTGCACTTGACCATTGTTTTGGCATGTTCATATCCTCTGGTACTTCTAGATCCTCCCAGCAACCTCATGAGGCAGGTGTTATTCTGTTGTGTGCATGATACATATATATATATATACACACATATATGAATATATTGTGTTATTGTTATTCTATTTCCCATTTTACAGATGAGGAAGTGGAGGCACCAGGCTGCTGAGTATCTTGCCAAGTATTACTTCCTGTGCAGTGGGGCTTGGCCCCTCCCCTCCAGGTGCC
>NW_021870065.1:0-815 GCF_006229205.1 Suricata suricatta | reverse complement strand
CAGCGAGTCTTGTGCCTGGGTCTGGCGGGGGGGCTGCTGTGCCCTTCCCAGGGGCCGCAGAACCTCTGAATTCGCTGCCGCCCCGGAGATCAGGCAGCCTTAGGTAAAGATGTGGGTTCTCAGCCTGTCTTGAAAGACGGACGTTCTGGCCTCCCCTGGGCTGCAAAGCAGTGGCGATTCTGCCCCCGGGGCACACATACGGGGACGTCTGTGGCTCTCCCCACTGGGGGTGCTCTGGCGTGGGAGGGTGGAGCCAGGGCCCACCGGGAGGATGACCCGATGACGGCAGCGCTGTGGCCAGGAAAGCCCGTCGTGAGCACTCAGGTTTGCATCCGGGTCCTGCCGCGTCGGGTGCCCGGGACCCTGAGCCGTCTGTGGTCGGTGTCACCGATGGCACATTCCTTCTCTGGGCTGCACGTGTGTGTCGTCACCCCGCAGGCCAATGAGTACGTGGACGCGCGGGACACGAACATGGGGGCGTGGTTCGAGGCGCAGGTTGTCAGGGTGACCAGGAAGGCGCCTTCTCAGGACGAGCCCTGCAGCTCCACGGCCAGCATGACCCCGGACGAAGACATCGTCTACCACGTGAGATATGACGAGTGAGTGTCCCCGAGGGTGGCCGGGCCCGTGGGGCCTGGAGTTTGGCGTTGCCTCGGGGATGATGGTCAGGACGCGGGGTCCTCGGCCTGCTCGCTACCAGACCGCACAGAAGGCCACCCCTTGGGGACCCCCAGCCAGGCCGACCCCCTCCTCAGGTCATCTAGTTGGAACTGGGCCCCGCCCACCCCATTTCCTGTTTTACTCTGTTCGGGCCA
>NW_021870064.1:0-815 GCF_006229205.1 Suricata suricatta | reverse complement strand
TTGGGTGCTTGTAAAGTGAACCGCAGGCCTCTGAACGTTTCCCCATCAACACTTAGCCTTGTGGGTCATTAACGAAGGGGAGTCTCTTCAGTTTGTTTTCCTGTGACCTTGCTTGTGGCGACAGGCGTGAGGGAGCGCAGGCGTGTGCTGGAGTCCCGCTCGGTGGGGACCATGCACATGCCTCGCACTTGAGGACAAGTGCGGTGATGCAGGCAGGCCAGGGGTCCCGAGGGGGGGACACGGTGGGCTGCGTGATGTGGGGTGCTCCTTCCTGAGGTGTCCGAGAGACGTGCGTGGCACCTTGCAGAGAACGTGCCGCGTAAAGTTGACCCTGGTTATTGTCGCCATGGGGACCGGGCACGGTGACATGCGCCACTCCGACCCGGACCCTGACTCCCACCTTTCTGTTCTCGCCCCGCGACCAGGAGAACAATGTCTTCTACGGACACCACGCGAAGATCGTGTGTCTGGCCTGGTCCCCGGACAACGAGCACTTTGCGTCCGGCGGCATGGACATGATGGTGTACGTCTGGACCCTGAGTGACCCCGAGACCAGGGTCAAGATCCAAGGTGACTGTCGCCCCTGCCCCGGGACTGCCCGGGCCCGAGCGTCCTATCTGCGCTTCGGGGACCCAGCTGCATCTGCTCCCTTCCGCCGGCCCCTGCCGGCTCGGGCGCGGGGGTCACTCCTGGCCTGTCCTCCTGCCTGAGTCCGTTGGGCTTCCACAGCGGAGTGTCGCAGGCTGGGCGGCTCATAAACCACAGAGCGACTGCTCCCAGCTCCGGAGACCCAGACGGGGTGGGCGTGGCTGGAG
>NW_021870063.1:0-815 GCF_006229205.1 Suricata suricatta | reverse complement strand
TAGCCGCCCTCCCAGGGGTAAGCAGCTTCCCTGCCTCCGTCCCCCGCGCCCCCTTGTTCCTAGGAGGGCCCCCGCTCCCCGATCCTCTCCACTTTTCTGACGGGAAAGCTCTGCTCTGCCAGCCTGCTTCGGGCTAGTTCCTCCCCAAAGTCCCCCATACTTCGCTCTTTAAATTCCTCTGCCTCACCCTGGGGAGCTCTGTGTCCATCCCCAGTTCCTTCCTCCCCCGGCTGAGAAGGGGGCCGTGAGGACCCGGGCCCCGGTCAGGAGCGAGGGCGCACACGTCCCTGGACCTGCGCCGGGTGAGCCTCTGGCCCACGGGAGGAGGCAGCTCTCGCCCTGCTTGATGACTGACTGCAGGACCGCCGGCCTACACACACAAGAGGGGACTGGTGGCCGGGTGGTGCAGGTGGGAGGCTGGGGCCAGCTGGCATGACCTCACCCCTGGGTGCCCGCGGGCCACGGTCTTGTCGCCGCCTCTCCAACCTTTGTCACTCAGGCCTGAGAACCTTCCTTCAGTTTCCGTAGCACAGACATTATAAAAACAGAGCAAAACTGTTGGAAGACAACAAGGCAGCGATTACAGTGAAGCAAAGAACCTATGAACCCTCTTCTGCTTTGAGTCCTGCTGGTCATCCGGGGGCCTCCTACCTGGAGCTTGAAAACACGGCGGTGGCTCCTCCTCCGACCCCTCCCCCCTCCCCCTTTCTCCCCCTCCCCCCTCCCTTCTCTTCCCCCTCCCCCGCTTCCCTTCCTTCTCCCCCTCCTCCTCCTCTTTCTCCCTTACACTAAGGGTCACTGGCCTTCTTGGGCCT
>NW_021870062.1:0-815 GCF_006229205.1 Suricata suricatta | reverse complement strand
GTTGATGGACATTTGAGCTCTTTCCATACTTGGGCTATTGTTGATAGTGCTGCTGTAAACATTGGGGTACGTGTGTGCCCCTTTGCATTAGCATTTTGGAATCCTTTGGATAAATACCTCGTAGTGCAATTGCTGGTCGTAGGGTAGCTTTATTTTTAATTTTTTGAGAACCCCCAAAATTGTTCCTCTTTCTCTGCATCCTCGCCAACACCTGTTGTTTCCTGAGTTCTTAAATTTTAGCCATTCTCACGGGTATGAGGTAGTATCTCATTGTGGCTTTGATTTGTATTTTCTGGGATATTTCTTAAATTACATCTTTGGATAAAACTTTTCTTTAAATGTTGGGTTCTCTTCTTCAAGAATATCAATTATACTTAGATTATCTTTATCTTCCATATCTATTAGCCACTCTAATTGCTTCAATCTTTGGCTTTTCTTTCTGCTCTCACTGGGATTCTCTCTTCTGGTAATGTAGGTTTTACCTGTGTTTATCACATCCCTTACCATGTATTATCAATTTATTAGTTGTGTATTAACATCGCTTTGGTCCTCAGTTTTTCCTTTAGGACTGCAGTGTTTCTCTCTTTTTAAAATATTATCCTGTTATTTGATCCTCTTATCCGAGCACTCTTGATTTTTTCATTTCATACTTTAATCATTAAGCTGTTTTATAGCATGAAACAATTGTAAGACATTTTCTTTTGTTCCATACTTTATAATATTTGGTCATAAATATCTCTCAGTGTAATTTGGTAGGACTATCAAAAGTGAACAATATAGAAATAATATTAAATAGCATATTGCAAGTTTCTGTT
>NW_021870061.1:0-815 GCF_006229205.1 Suricata suricatta | reverse complement strand
CCAGGACCAGGAAACAGCTGCTCGTACTCCGGTAGTAACCGGCTGGGGCCGCCCGGGGGTCCCTCCCACCGTACGAAAAGCCTACCAGCCCCAGTTTCAGAGACTACCGGGTCCTCCCACCCCGTTCCACGCGCCTGGCCTGCGCGGGGCTCCTTCCGTCCCAGAGTCTCAGTCCCGACCCCGGCCCCGCTGCTGGCGCTTTGCTGGGGAGGAGGCGTTTGGATTCCGGGTCGCCTCTGGGCGGTCCCACCGAATGTCCCAAACTGTCCCGCCCCCAGCCCCTCGCCTTTCTGTAGCCCCGTTGTTAGAGGATTCCCATTTCCGCTGTCTGCTGGACAGCCCCTGGAGCTTTCGCAGGTGCCGAACACCCACGCGGCCACCGTGAAACTCATCGCGCAAGCAGCCGCTTTTCTTCTGGGTGCTCAGTTCGTAAGGGGATACTACCGTCCACTCAGGTGTCCCCACACCGGAAACTTGAGAAGTGTCGTTGGCCCCACCCTCCTTCATGCCTCATATTCAGTCCAACTTTAGATTCCAGGGAGTCTGTCTTTAAAGGTCTCTTAAGTGTTCTCATCTCCACTTCTGCGTATTTCCTACTCCTTTTTCCAGACCCTACGCAAAAATATCTTTCTTTTCCTCCGGTTGGAGTACTTCCATCTCTACCTTCATTATAGCTCATACAGATTTTTATGGGGGGCTGACCACTCTAGGATTGGGGCCATGTGTGAGTCATACAGGTGAACTCAGAGTCCCCGCATAGCGTTTGGTTTGGCATAGGCAAGACATCCCTATTTCTTCTACGGCTACACCTGTCT
>NW_021870060.1:0-815 GCF_006229205.1 Suricata suricatta | reverse complement strand
TGTTTTCATTTCCCTTGCCTTTGGGGATGTGTCATGTAGGAAATTGCTACGGTTGAGGTCAAGGAGGTTGTTTCCTACTTACTCCTCAAGGGTTTTGATGGTTTCCTGTCTCACATTCAGGTCCTTCATCCAATTAGAGTTTATTTTTGTGTACAGGGCTGGTTCAATAATCACAAATCCATCAATGTGATACATCACATTAACAAGGAAAAGATGAAAACCATATGATCCTGTCAATAGATGCAGAAAAAGCATTTGACAAAATACAGCACGCTTTCTTAATAAAAACCCTGAGAAATTCGGAATAGAAGGAACTTACCCAAACATCATAAAAGCAGTTTATGAAAAGTCCACAGCTAATATCATCCTCAATGGGGAAAAACTTAGAGCTTTCCCCCTGAGATCTGGAGCAACACCACAGGGTTGTCCACTCTCACCACTGTTCAAAACATAGTGCTGGAAGTCCTAGCATCGGCAATCAAATGAAATGATACAATGCATCAGAATTGGCAAAGAAGAAGTCAAACTTTCACTTTTCGCAGATGACATGATACTCTACATGGAAAACCTGGCAGACTACACCAGAAGCCTTCTAGAACTGATCCATGAATTCAGTAAAGTTGCAGGGTACAAAATCAATTTATAGAAATCAGTTGCATTCCTATACACCAATAATGAAGTAGAGGAAAGAGAAATTAAGAAACTTATCCCAGGGGCACCTGAGTGGCTCAGTCAATTGAGTGTCCGACTTTGGCTCAGGTCATGATCTCACAGTTCGTGGGTTCGAGCCCTGCATCGGGCTCTGTGCTGACAGC
>NW_021870059.1:0-1657 GCF_006229205.1 Suricata suricatta | reverse complement strand
CATGTATCTCACATGTCCATATGGCTTCACTTACTTGGGCTGGGCTTGCTTATGCATCTGTACTTAGAAGTAGGTCAGATAAACAAATTTCTGATCCTGGCTAAGCTGACTTACATGTCTTGGAATTGGTGTACTCTCAACTGGTTTAGGATGGTATTAGTTGCAATGACAGAAGCAATTTGGCTCTTCTTGCCTGAATATGCTTTAATGGTAATGACAGGAATTCAAGAAAGAGTGGAAATATGAATTTCTTTTTCAAGCTTCTTCTTGTGTCATATCTGCTAATACCCTATTGCTGGAAGCAAGCCACTTGACTGGGTCCAGAATATCGGTGGGAGGACTACAAGGTTACATGGTAAAGGGTGTGGATTCATGAGTAGTGAAGCATTGGGACCACAATATAATTAATCTACTATAGTCATTGTCATTGGGACTAAGTAAGTTGTAGAATCATACATTTAGCTGTAAAAGCTGATTACTAAATTTTCAGGAAATTTGTGGGCCGATTTTGAAACCATTTGCTTGAAATCAGTGCCAGTGAGAGTACTTATACCACAAAACCGAATCAGACAATACAAATCAGGGTTTTGTAGTCAGTTTATCAGCACATCATTATATATATCTCAAAACTTTGAGTCTAATGCTTCTCCTAGGTATGTATCACTTCAAGTGATTATGTGATAAAGTTTCATTTCTATTTTACATTAAAGAAATGATATAGGCATTATGATCAGGTTGCTATTTTGTTTTCTTTCCTTAGTTGCCTTCTATGTATGCAAATAGCCTAAGATTAATGGTTCTAAAGATAGATCACTCATCATTCTTGAGCAGGCACAGTAAGAATAGTAATTAAGTAAACATCATCAAGGAAATTACTTATGAGTCTAAAGATTCCAATTTGCTAATTTTAATTCTCATTCATTCTAGGTTTTCAGCAAATCTACTATAGGTAATCCCAGGGGCAGCATCAGGTTATAGAATCTATGAATTTTTGTAGAAAATTGAAGCTATAATTTATGCTGACCTAGAATCAGAAGTGGAGTTCCTTCTGTTAATCAAAGAATTTGAGCATAGGTATGTCTCTTTCTCAAATAAATAAAATAAAAATTCATTCTATTACACATACAAGTAAAAGTGTTTCACAAACTGAAACTATTGAAGCTGGGAATGAAGAAAATACAAATACTTTTAACTGTTTAACTTGTCCTCAAGTCTCGAATATCCTACCGCTGTCACCATCAAACAGAAAATAAAGTTACCAACAGGCCATGAATTAGGAAATTATACAATACTAGAAGGAGTTGAAAATTATTATGTATTGGTGTTTTTCTTTCCTTATTAGGTAAGGAAAATGTGAAGTGATTCTTTTTTTGTGTGAAAATTCTAATTAATTAGTAAATTGTGAAACTGTACCTAATATTTCTTTTTTTTCTATTTTTTATTTTTATTTTTTTAAATAGTTTATTGTCAAATTGGTTTCCATGTAACACCCAGGGCTCTTCCCCACAAGTGCCCTCCTCCATTACCACCACCTCTTTTTCCCCTCACCCTCCCCCTTTAACCCTCAGTTCATTTTCAGTATTCAATAGTCTCTCAGGTTTTGCATCCCTCTCTCTCCCCAACTCTCTTTCCCTCTTCCCCTCCCCATGGTCCTCCA
>NW_021870058.1:0-815 GCF_006229205.1 Suricata suricatta | reverse complement strand
AAAAAATTGTTAGGTGTGAATATACCAGGGGAGAGGCTAAAAATTCATAGTAAGTTTAAAAATAAATTTCACTGAAAAACTTTGAAGGATCAGAGAAAGGAAGGAGAGAAAGAAAAGGAAAGCCAAAAAAAAAAATGTTTTTACCCTCATCCAAAATAGAGAGATTTGATTGTTGTGAGAAGTCGAGTTTTATAAAAATGAGAAATTATATCTTATTTTTTGTAATCACACATACTTTCCAGAAATAGACAGCATTTTGTGATTAAAAGGGACCCAGCAAACTAAATGTTCTCTAGTCCATAAGGATTAGATTTCCGATGAGAAGTCTCACCATAATTGCCTATCGCTGTTTAGAAATTTTATTAAGAATCCCAAACACTGCAGAAGTAATTTTCAAACATTTTTATTTCTGCTAACACACTGACTCTTAAAATAGATGCAAAAGATAAATTAAATATTTTTAAACTTCATAGGGATTTTAAGTTTAATTTACCTACCACTAAATATTGAACCAGCTTCCAGAAAAAGTATCTTTTTTCAGTGACTCATTCAAAATGGACTACCTGAGAAGCCTTTGATATTTCAGAATTTTCTTTAATATTTAGATGTTCTAATCCTAACCTGAGCAGAGTTTTACTTGGGGCTAGAACAGACAGTGTTGACCTGTATCAACAATGGGTTTGACTTTACCTGAAAATTAGAAAAGTTTGTGATAGAGTATCTTTAAGTGAAGGCAAAAACAGACTGTGCAACATTGCATTAAAAAATAATTTTTTAAACATATCAGTCTTTCATTTACCAAAGACTTCGCACCA
>NW_021870057.1:0-815 GCF_006229205.1 Suricata suricatta | reverse complement strand
CCTTAGCCCAATACCCCGAGTCAAGCTCTTCAGTCAGTGTCTGTCCAGGGGATCCGGAGGTCAAGAGACCCAAGAAAAGGAGGCGTTACTGTGTAGGGCAACACACGGTAACAGGCCCAGTCCCTCCCCAAACGTGAAGGCCCAGGAGGTCACAGCGTTTGGGGGTGCCCAGGAGGAAAGGAAGGCCATCAGCCCCACCTGCCTGGGGCAGGCCTGGCCCAGGGCAGGGTCCTTCCTGCCTTCCAGGGGCCAGAGGGAAACCACGGCCCAGGGCCTCCCCGCCCCACAGGGCCCCCAGCCCAGCGAGTGGCTAGACCTTCTTGGGTTTTCGGCCGACTTGGTAATAGTAGTAAACACTGATGGCGACAAAAAGGAGGCGGCTGGCCAAGAGCAGCAGAGTCCCCAGGGACACGAGGCCCGTCTCGGCGAGCGTGGCGGTGACGACTGTGGAAGAAAGACCCGGAAGGGACAGGCGTCAGAGGAGGGCTGTGCCTCACCCTCAACCGACCAACAGGCACCCCGGGGCGGCTCAGTCAATCGTCTGACTCTTGGTTTCGGCTCAGGTCACGATTTCACTGTTGGTGAGTTCGAGGCCCGAGTCGGGCTCCATGCTGACAGTTCGGAGCCCACTTGGCATTCTCTGTCTCTCCCTCTCTTCCTGCCCCTCCCGCGCTCTCTCTCTAAATTAATACATAAACTTAAAAAAAAAAAAAAGATGCCGTGCTGAGCTGGGAGGTCACAGACATGTCTGATGTGATGTACCCCTATGGGCCCCCCACTGGGGGCCGGGGTGAGCGTGTGTGCAGTCACCCCTG
>NW_021870056.1:0-815 GCF_006229205.1 Suricata suricatta | reverse complement strand
GAATGGGGAGATTAGGAAGCCATCAGTGCCACAAGGAAATTGAAAAGAGGAAGGAATTATTCACAGCTAGGGAAAGCATGGAATGCTTCCTGGAGGAAGTGACATCAAAGCCAGGCTTTGTGTATACATGAGACCTGGACATCAGAGAGAGTTTGGAGGGGCATTTAGCACAAGTGAAGAGGATGAAAGACCAGTGCTGTGGTTGGACAAGGGAAGTACTTACCAGTCAGGGCACCTGGAGGTAAAGGGAGGCAGAGGCCATGAATGGCAAAAATGGTCAAACCCCAGGAACGGGCCTCTACTATCTGGTTGTAAGTTTACTCATTACTCTGACGCATATACGTGCAAAAATCCCTGCCAGCACTGATCATTTCTAACATCATTTTCCTGAAACAGCAGAAACTTTGGGGTTTCTATAAGGGTAAGGGAAGAAGAGAGAGGCATGAGCTAAAACCCTGAGAAACCAGAGTGCCCTTAAATCTGACAAGTGTTTCTAGTCTAATTCTGACACTTTGCACATGGTGTTTCCCTGTCTGACACACCTTTCTCCTTTCTCCACCTGACGTTCTTCTAGACACTCAGCTCAAATACGGCCACTTCTGTGAATAAAGGCCGCCCTCTTCCCGGCCACCTGGCAGCTCTGAACTTCAGGCTCTCTTCTGCTTTCCCCGGACCCTCTGCCCATCCAGTGAGCCCTGGTCCCACTGTGCTGAGTTGATCTGTGCAGTTAACAGCAGCGTTGAGGACAGAATGTGCCCTGTCACATCACTTACTCTGAAGGACCAGAATTCACCACGCACAGGGACCTTATCCTA
>NW_021870055.1:0-815 GCF_006229205.1 Suricata suricatta | reverse complement strand
TTTAAAAATGTGCTTAAGATACATAATCATCATTATTTCCACCTAACCTTTATATTTTCTGACATTCTCAAGTTTGGAAACTTTCCTTTGTTAAAAGGTTATAGCTTACTTTTTTTTTTACAAGTCAGTTTTATCAATCACCTCAAAAGAATAAATTATATAAATATGCATTTTACAATCTGAAAACTGCAGATATTTATATTCATTTGGGAATGCTTTTAAAGGGTAAGTACACAGTCTTAGTAACAAGTTACAGATAATAAATGAGTAGACCAAAAGTTGGAACCCCTGATTATAAATATCTACACTTGATGACATTCTTACCACATAAAAAAGGAGAATGGAGTGGAAAAAATTTTAAGCTACCCATTAAAAAGAAGTGTACACATGGATTGAGAAACTGTGATCTTCTTAAACCTTTTAAAAAATTAGAGATAAGTTTTTATGTTAGCAAATGTACAAAGCTATATTTATTCAATTTTGCTGAAGGTTTTTAATATTTTTCTCTAGTAATATATGTATACATGCTTGCCTTAATATAAATTTTATTTTGTAATTTCTTAACAGTTATTTTAATGCTACATGATTATGGTAAATTTATTGGGGGCAAGATTTGTTTAAGAACTAATATATAATTTAAGAAATAAGAGAGTGATATGAATTCTGTGACCATTTAATGAATATTTATTAAATAAATATCTATCTAAAATATTCAGAAAATTTTCATAAGACCTCATTTCTGATTTCCTTCTATTATGATCTTCTAAAAATGTATACTTCTTCCCATGTTGAGGCTTACTTTTGGATTGCTTAAA
>NW_021870054.1:0-815 GCF_006229205.1 Suricata suricatta | reverse complement strand
ATGTAATAAAGAAATCTCTCTCACTCTTCTCTCCTTACTCAAATTCTATGCATTCTGCTTAGCTTGACTCCAGTTGCTCTTTCTAGAGCCAGTGCTCCCTCCCCAGCCAGTACTCAGGTTCTCTCTCTCAATTCAGGTGACACACATCACCTGCCTTGGATTGTTACTTGGACTTTTTGTCTCAGTATCGCCATGTTTTTCTGGATTTCTGGTCACACTCAACTTGTCTGTTTTGATTTTATTTTACATAGTAAGTCTTCAGCATGGCAGCCCGTCATTGGTTATTATCTGTGCTTGCTCAAGACCTAATAGGATGTAGGCTCAGTAAATAGTTGAAATCTTACATTGGAACTTGACTTTCCTTACAAGTAACTGTGAAGCCTCACCTACCACCTTCCTCCAGCTTCTTCCAGAACTGGTGCTGTTAGTCTTTAGTCCAGTTGAGGTAAATTATCCCTTCCTTTTGATGTCTTTCCTACCCCACAGGGCAGTATCTGCTATCCCACAATTTGGGTTAGTTGAGGAGAGTATACTTCTTTTTTAATTACATTTATTTTCTCTGAAGTCAGTATTTCATTCCATTTCTTGATAATATTTTTTTATCCCTCTTTAGATCTTTTTATACTAGTCCTTATATCACCTAGTGAGGCTTTGGTTTAACCGCATTTTTTTTGACCATTATTCGATCTATTGTTCCTAAAAATTGTGCCTCTTGGTGGAAAGCTGGCTACAAGAATAGATGTAATCCAGTTCATTGAAATAGGCTACCACATAGGGTTGCTGTCAATATTAAGTAAGACAAGGGAAGTATATCT
>NW_021870053.1:0-815 GCF_006229205.1 Suricata suricatta | reverse complement strand
CATAAATGAAACAAGTATCGTAGAAACCAACACACAAAATTTGGCCAAGGTACGGGAATCCCTTAAGACCCAATACCCAACCTCCAAACAATTCTCCCATTGGTGGCAATCCCCCATAATGACCTGGTTGATCTCTATATTAACACCATACTAGTTGTGTGTTTTCTACTCATCCTTGCTCCTTGTGTTCTGAGATTCATCAAAGGCTGCATCCAGGAGATCTCTAGAGTGGCAGTGAACCAAATGCTCCTGCACCCCTATTCCCACCTGCCTGTCACCAACCCTTACTATAACGACGCCACCTCTTTGTCAGCAGGATGTAGCTAGACATGAGTCCTCGCCCTCTGACACCAAAAAGGTCAGAATAACAGGTTTGGCAGGCTCGGGGAGAGGAGCACCCAGCCGCCGGCTGCCAGCTGAGGCTGGAAACACGTCATTTGCCCTGGCAATCCTCTGCTGGCTCTTTGGAAGCACGTCATCTGCTCTGGCCATATCTCTTCACCTTAGAAGGGGTTCTCCATCCCAAGAAACACATCAGAGGCTGCTGACCCATAAAAAGCCTAGTCCTTTGTTCTCTTGCGCAACTTCCCAGGTCCATTCTGTCCAGAACATGGAATCTCACCCGAGAGCTCTGTAATAAAGGGTGCTCTGTTCTCTTTTCCCAGTTTCTTGACATTGTAACTTTTTACTACACCGATTTTATCCTTACAAAAACTATAGAAATCCTATGAAGGAAACTGAAGAAGACACAAAGAAATGAAAAACATTCCATGCTCATGGGTCAGATGAATAAATTTTGTTCAAATGCCAAACTT
>NW_021870052.1:0-815 GCF_006229205.1 Suricata suricatta | reverse complement strand
ACAATTCCATTATAGCGTTTAAGGAGAAACTCGTTTCCTACAGGTGAAGGGCTAGCTATGTGGAAGACCAGACCCAAGATATGATTATGAGTCTCCAATAGTAAAGTCAGGTTTCGATTGGAAAGAACATCTGGATGGGTATCTGGGGGAGGCTGAAAAATGGCCTCTCAAAGCTATCCACAGCCTAGAACTGTGAATGTGATCTTATTCGGCAAAAGCAGTGTATATTTGAAAATGTATTTAACTTAAAGACTTTGAGGTGGGTAACTGATCCTGGATTATCTGGTTGTGCCTTAAATTCACATTGTACAGCCTTCTTTTAACGTGTCACTTTTAAGAACCATACAATTTTTAAGTCAACCCTGACAAGTTTAGCCTTTTATTTGTAGTGTTTAGTCCATTTATATTTAGTATCATTACTAAATATTTATATAGATATCAACTGATAACATCTGCCATCATATTATTACTACTTCTTTTCCATTTGGCACATTTGTGTTCTGTTCCATTTTATGTCATTGCTGCTTTCTTTTGGGTGAATCAAACGATTTCTGTGATTCACTTTTGTCCTATAAGGAACTTGTTAGCAAAACATATTTTAACTATTCTTTAATTGTCCCACTACTTTATTTTTAAGGAATATTTTCATTGTGCATATTTTTGGCCTGGTAGTTGTTATTTTTCAAGCCCTAGAGAGATATTTGCTTTTGCTTTTCAGCAGTTTTGCTCTGAGGTACCATGATATGCTTTCCTTTGAATGTGTTTTGTTAAAAGTTGACTGTGCTTCTGGAATCTCTATGTTGATTTTTTTTTTT
>NW_021870051.1:0-815 GCF_006229205.1 Suricata suricatta | reverse complement strand
CCACCACTGTACGTTAAAGTTTTAAATGTGCAATTATCCATTTAGTGTCTGTTCTCTGCACTGGGCTCCGCATTCTAGGAGCAAGGGAATCTACCAGTCTTGCTCTTCAAGCCTCACACGGTGTCTAATATATAATATGAGGACTTAATAAGTATTTGTTCTATGAATAAATTAATAAGTGGTAAATTTAAACTAAAAACCATCAGAGTCCCAATGGATTTAGCTTTGAGATCCAGAAAAAGAAGGAATATATAAATAAGGAAGGGAAAGAGGATGTTGGACATTCTTTCCTTTGAATTCACCAATGAGCAGATAATATTACTAGAGTCATTTTATAAACCTATGTTTTTAATTGATCAAAATGCTCAGATATTTTATAATAATGCTAACATGTTTTAATATAGCCCATCTAGTTTATAATGAAATGCAATCATGTTCTACAGATGGGTCCTTATACCAGCATCAAGAAAGAGAAGCATGGCTAAAGAATGAATGCTACAAAAACTATCCATAGAACTCCCTTATGACCCAGCAATAGCATTGCTGGGGATTTACCCAAGAGAGACAGAAATGCTGATGCATAGAAGCACATGTACCCCAATGGTCATAGCAGCACTGTCAACAATAGCCAAAACATGGAAGGAGCCTAAATGTCCATCACCTGATGAGTGGATCAAGAAGATGTGGTATATATTCACGATGGAGTACTACATGGCAATGAGAGGGAATGACATATGGCCCTTTGTAGGAAAGTGGATGGACCTTGAGGGTGTCATGCTGAGCGAAGTAAGCCAGGGAGAGAAGGACAGAAACCA
>NW_021870050.1:0-815 GCF_006229205.1 Suricata suricatta | reverse complement strand
AACTCAGTAAGATTTTAGATATATTTCTGTAATTTTGATTTTGTTCCATTTGTGTGTCTAACACCAATACCACACTGTCTCTTATCAAGTGACATGTTCTTAATATGTTCCCTGTCATGGTCCATCTAAAAATAAAAAATGTAAAACTGTTTACTTTTCCATATAAATTTACTTTTCACTTGCTCAAAATACCTGCTGAAATTTTATTAGAATATGGAGAAGTATAGAGCAACTTGAGGAAATCTGACTTTAGAAGCATGAAGTCTTCAGATCCATAAACAAAATTTATTTCTGGAGTTTTCTGTTGTATTTAATGTTTCTCATCAATATTTGTAATTTCAGCATATGAATCTCATATATAGTCATTGAGATTGATCTCTATGAGTATCATGTTTTTGATTATATAGTGTCAGGTTTTAGATTCAATATAATAAATGTTTATTGCTAGTATACAAATAATCTTTTTTAAATTATGAAACTTCATTAACATATTTATTAATTCTAAATGCTATTTTGCAGATTCCTTATGATTTTCTATATTAAGAAAAATAGGTTATTTCTGAAGAAAATCTATTTTATTTATTCCTTTGGAGTGCAAGCAATTTTAGTCTATATCTTCCTTATTTTACCATCTGGAACATCTGCTACCATGTCAAATCGAAATGGCAACAGTGGGCATCCTTGAGATCCCCAATATCAGGGGAAAGTTTTCAATTTAAATGTGATATTTGTCATAGATTTCGTGTGGATACATTTACCAAATTGGGCTGGTTCCCTACAAATTTTATATGAATGGTTGTTGATTATATTAAGAG
>NW_021870049.1:0-815 GCF_006229205.1 Suricata suricatta | reverse complement strand
GCGGCCCCGTGCGGGTGCTCCCCGGGGCCGGGCTCCCTGCAGGCCCGAGTGACCCAGATACCGAGGGGAGAACGGCGCAGCCACACACACCCAGGAAGAGGGCTCTGGGGTGGCCCGGGAGGAGGCCGATGGACCGCCTGCTCCCGAGACCCCAAGTGCAGAGTTCCAGTGACGAAGCCGTAGCCTTTCTACCTGCGAGGTGATCACACATTTAGCATAACTGCGTATCAGGGGGTGGATGGCCGGGGGAGGGGCGGTGTCGAGGACCCAACGCCCCAGAATTCACAGGTTGAAACTTTCCACCCAAAGCCCTTCGAAAAGGGACCCCCGAGAGCCCCGTTGTGAGGACGCAGGGAGCCGCCGCCGCCTATGAGCCAGGATGAGCCCCCGCCGGGCACTTCGATCACGGACCCCCAGCCTCTGGGACGGTGAGGATACGTTTCTGTCATCCACCCCCTCTGCGGCACCGCGTCACAGCCCGAGACAGACGGGCTGACCCGCGCCTGGCGTAGCCACAGGTGAGGAGGTGGCCGAGCCGGGCGGAGAAGGGGACTTCACGCCGTATAAGCTTTGCCTCAGTTTCCTGGAAGCTGAGGGTGACGCTGCACCCAGCTCGTGGGGCTGCAGGAAAACCAGATGACTTCGTGCTGGAAGACCTTAGACAGCCGGCCGCCACAGCCAACGCCCAGGGAATGTTGCTTGTCGTTGTCATCGTCACCGTCATCACATGGCCTTTCGAGCCCGCCGTTCCCAATGGGGCCGTTTGCAAGAGACACCAGTCACTGAGAGAGCCGGGCAGGCGCCAGCCTTGTGCT
>NW_021870048.1:0-1657 GCF_006229205.1 Suricata suricatta | reverse complement strand
AGAAAAGTGTGCTATCCAACAAAAAGGGTTGGATTTAAAATCTTGCCATTTTATATAAGCTCGGTCCTCCATCCTGATTAAAGGAGATAGTTACCCATGATGCATATGGCAGGTTTTGGAGTCTTTTAAGAAGCACGTCCAGAAGTCGCGTTCTGCCCAGGGTTGTTTGGTTGTCGGTAACCTGGAAACCTACCTAATTGGACCCACAAGCCAGCCAAACAGCTATTCTTCTGAGTGCTCCTAATGAAAGCAGTAGCAGGAGGAATCAGCCAGGGAGTGAGCCGGCGGTCCTTGCAAACAAAACCAGCTTCTAGTTTATGGTTATTGCTAATTGGG
This sequence comes from Suricata suricatta, assembly GCF_006229205.1. Taxonomy (NCBI): domain Eukaryota; kingdom Metazoa; phylum Chordata; class Mammalia; order Carnivora; family Herpestidae; genus Suricata; species Suricata suricatta. Next base: position 1,321 of record NW_021870048.1, on the reverse strand, counting down.
GTACAGTAATTCTGAGGCATGTGTAGTGGAACTTGATTTATTTATTTATTTTAAATAATGAATCCCACCTTCCCGGTGACATGTTTGCTGAAGACATTGAGCTGGGGCTGACACTGATTCAAGTGTTGTTCTTTTCCATCTGAAGGTTAAGGCGGCTGTGGTTTCCATATCCGGGAGAAGTGGGGGAGGCTTTGCTTTCTTAACTAAATGCACTCTTTTCCCCCTTTGGTATTTCAGATTAGGGAAGCACTACAATTAAGTGGAAACAAACACAGCGTGGAAATTTGAGTACAAGGATCCTTCTCCACTTTGTTCATTCATGTCTTCATTTGGGCACTATGCATACAGGCGCTGGTGGTACAGCGGATAGTGCGGGGGGAGACCCGTGTTTCTCATGGGGCTGATTTTGTGTCCTCTCTTTGGTGCCTTGAGCTATTTGTCCTGAACGGAATTAAAGTGCCCACTAAGCTAGACTGCTTGTAAAAACCTAGGTCAGTCACGGAAATAGGTCGCTTCCAATCTGGGGGCCGATGGAAGGACTCTCTCCTCAGTTTCGCATCCCGTTTGGAAGTTGGGGGGCTGCTGGGGAGTGTCGCCCAAGCTGTCTCCATCCAGGGTCTTCCAAGTCACCACCTGCATCGTTTTGTGACTGCAGGGTGAAAATGAGGCGTCGGAAGGAGGCGAAGTGCAGTGGTCATCGTGTCCAACGAATGTCTCCACAAACCCAAGCTGATAAAAGATTTCACTGAACTTGACTTTCTCTTAACATGCTTTACATTCAGGAGAGCAAAGTTGGTAAAGACTTTCCAAGAAATCTATCTTTGTGCAAAGGGAATAAGGTCCTCCGGTTATGTCATGTTTTAATTTTGCACGTCTCCCAGCTTACCCCACATCTGTGTACATTCCGGATCACAGAGCTTGTCTACCCGGAGTTATGTGTCCAGGCCTTAATTCTGTGCTTCCGTCAGGAAGGGCGTGGCCATCTGTTTTTAGGTGAACGTCCCAGGTTAGCATTGTTTATGCTGGCCAGATGGTGTGCAGGAAAGAACGTGAAGTTTGGAACCCAATGTGCCTGAGTTTTAATCCTGATTGTGGGATCTAAAGTCCCGGAGAGAAGTTTTCTCTGTCTTGGCACTGCAGTTATCAAGAAACGGTAAGTGGACACCTGTCATGTGCTAGCTGCGGAACTGGGTGGAAGATGACAAATATGTGGCCCCTGTTGTCCAGCGGCTAGCCTTTTTAAAGGAAGAATGGTAGACGTGCACACAGGTAACAGTCATTCCTGTGGTAAGTGCCTCACAGGTGAGCCCAGAGTTGAGAG
>NW_021870047.1:0-815 GCF_006229205.1 Suricata suricatta | reverse complement strand
AACCAGAAATTTATTAAAATGCTCTGAGGATTATAAAGAGACTAAAAATAAATATTTCTTCTTCATAAAGATGGAGAACACCTACAAGTTTATTGGAGGGCTGGATCCTAGGAACTTTCTTGGCATATTCTTGCCCTAATCCTCCGGGTAGCCTCTCTGTGGCTCTCTGCCTCTGTGAACACATAGCTCCCTCCACGTCTCTCACATGATGGTAGCAAATCCTCTTTATCTGCTTGGTGATAACCAGAGGTCCTCTGTGTCCCCAGGGGGACCTAGGTGTCCACAGTCATTGGAGAGCTGTCATCGTTGGGTAGATGGCCCCATGTTGATGCCACTCAGGCTGAAACCCACAGTATAATAAATTAATACTGTGTGACAGCCACTTTTGTGCACATTTATTTACATACATTAGCTCTGGAATGCTCACAACAATGTTATGCATTAAGTAAATGTTTTCGCTTCCTGGGGCTGCCTTAACACCGTAGCACAAATTGAACTGCTTAAATGACAGAAATGTATTGTCTCGCAGTCCTGGAGGACGAGCTCAAGGTGTCAGCAGGGATGGTTTCTTCCGAGAGCTGAGAGGGAGAATCTGTACCCGCCCTGGTTCCTGGTGGCCTTAGGCGTTCCTTGGCTTGTAAATGGCTTTCTCCTCCTGAGTCTACACATTGTTTTACCTCCTGTCTGTCTCAGTGTCCACATTTCCCATTTTTATAAGGACATCACACTGAATTAGGGCCCACCCAATGACCTCAACTTATCTTGACCATCTGCAAAAACCCTACAGCCGAATAGGGCCATATTCATGGGTGGTA
>NW_021870046.1:0-815 GCF_006229205.1 Suricata suricatta | reverse complement strand
CCATAACCACTAAAGAGCCAGCAACCACTAAAGGGAATGATATGAGTATCATCCATTATACATCTTCCTCCTAATCACTGGATGACTCACCAGCAAGTGTGGATTCCTGTCCAGGTATGTAATTCAGAGTCACAAGGTTTGTACAAACATGCATGTCCTTCCAAACTTTCCATGTTATCTCAAAGGAGCTCAGTGGGGTTACTATTAATACAGTTAAGCGAAGTAAACTTCACGAACAGAGTAACCGTGGATGCTACATTCATCTATCAGAACAAATGCCTATAACAAAAAGAATCAGATTATGACAAATGGTCTTACTTCTGCTTGATTTGATTATATCTGTTACTATACCTGCATAAAAGCATCCTCAAATAAAATAGCTTAATATAGTGTCTTTATTATCAAAGGGAAATGTAGAGTAGGAAGTTCTGATCCCTTGGGCTCCTATAAGTCTGTAGGCGGGTATGAATCTCTACCTTGTATTTCTAAGGCTCATCATGAGCTGAGAGGCTGTCGTCCTCTTCTATCTTGAACCACTTTATGTCATTTTACTTCTTGGATATATGTAAGCTAATCTTCTAGAATGAGTTTATCAAATTTGAATTGTCTTGGGTGGCTCAGTTGGTTAAGCGTCCGGCTTCAGCTCAAGTCATGATCTCATAGTTCGTGAGTTTGAGGCCCGCTTCGGGCTCTGTGCTGACAGCTAAGAGCCTGGAGTCTGCTTTGGATTATGGGTCTCCCTCTCTCTCTGACCCTCCCCTGTTCACGCTGTCTCTCTGTGTCTCTCAAAAATAAATTTAAAAACTTAAAAAAAA
>NW_021870045.1:0-815 GCF_006229205.1 Suricata suricatta | reverse complement strand
CTCTCTCTCTCTCTCTCAAAACAAACACTAAACTGGAGTTGAATGTCCTGCTCTCAAAAACAAACACTAAACTGGAGTTGAAGAAGAGGGAAGACTCACACCTGCAAAGGAAGTAGGAAGATGACTCCAGGACAAGAGAAGAGCGTGAGCAGGGTTAGAGGGTGGACTTGTGATTCCACGTGGTGAAGGAAAACAGTGGAAACAAAGCTCAGAGAGGGGAGTTGTGGCCCAGGCCTAACCACAATCTTGAAGGCCTCAAACACTAAGATTCCTCACCATCCATGAAATAGATCATTAAAAATAATACAAAGATGAAAGTTTACTCCGTACCTCACAAAATTCTGATCTTTCCCATGATAGTTTCTGCAACAAAGACTTTGATTCTACTTTGGACGCCTGATTGCAGAACTCTCTTTGATGTCACTCCTGCTTCTTCCTTTCTGTCCCTCATCTGGGCAAGCTGGAAAGAAAGCCCCAGTGCTCCGTCCTTTGACATCAGTGGGTAGGTTCAGGCTGTGGAGGAACACTCACCCGGGCCCCCCCTCCTAACTACCAGAGAGACGCCAACCCAGTCCCCTTTCCCTGTTCTCTCTTGCCATTTTGAACCTTCTTAGGAGATTATTAATAAATCTTTTCATAATACAAATCTTGATACTGAACCAAATTTTGGTACGGAGTGGCTGCAGTGACTATTCTTGGAAGTGTGTCTTGGGTTTTTCCCTTATTATTTTCTTTACTTTTTTTTTGCCTCTTCTTTTTTTGGTGGTGGGGGTGGTTATGTTTAAATGAAGTTGCTTTTACAGCACCAAAGACTT
>NW_021870044.1:0-815 GCF_006229205.1 Suricata suricatta | reverse complement strand
CCTCCTCACTCAGATCCCCCAAGTAGCTGACACCCAGGTCTCCCCTGCCACTTCACCCTGGCGGGCTGTGTCCAGCTCAGCTTGAATTTCCCCCTAATTCAGAACAAGCCACCCATGTCACCCCTTACCCCAGGCTTCTGTCACCCCTTACCTGGTAGATCCAACTGCAAAGTAACAACCTGGATACTTCCAGATCTTTAATACCAGGTCCAAGCATCCCCCGCCCCCCAAGCCTGCTCTTAGTTGCGGGAACCTCACTTTCTGAGCAAACATGTTCAGCCTGTAGGGTCAGTTTTCAGGAAGGGTTCGGAATACCTTATCCTGCCACCCCCACCAAGAGTTGCAAGAGGCAGGGTGGGATCCACCCTGTGCCAAGGTCCAGATCACAGGATGGGCAGAATAAACTTGAGAAAAGGTCACCAACCAAAGGGTCAGCAGCTTTGGGTGGGCAAAGTCACTAATTGCTTCTGTGTGTAGTCCAAGATGTCACCTCCCTATTTTGGTGTTCCACAGGTGCTCCTACATGCAATTTGTCATCTTTCAGCATAAGCATGTCCTCATTATCCTACATTTGAAATCTAGATTCTCATGAAAAGGGATTATACACCCAACGCCCTGTTCATAGGAGTGCCTACTGATTTCCAAGGAAAGATACCATCATTCTCTTCCCTGTTATTTGATATGAAAAAAAATCCAAACATAGAAAACAACTGAAAGAATTGTACAGTGAGCACTCATATGCACACCACTTAGATTTTACCAAGGTTAATATCTGTTGTAGTTGCCTCCCCCCCCCCCATCTATTCATCCCCAAT
>NW_021870043.1:0-815 GCF_006229205.1 Suricata suricatta | reverse complement strand
TTATTGTTTAGCTAAAATTATCTTCCTTCTAGTAAGGCATCATCTCTAAGACAATAAGGAGTTACTGGAGGAATGGTTTACTCTGTCCGTCTCAAATATTTGTCAATGGACTACTGATAATAAAGAAACTTAATTCTATTTATATTTTCATCTTGCCTTTGTTCCCCACATCATCATGGAGGGCAAAGTGATGTTAGGATTCCAGGAAATTGAGTCTATGTGATGAAGTTTTGAGGGGATGGTGGGGTTGTCCTGAGCCAATGGCCAAGAAAGAATTCTTGAAGTCATCTTTGGTGCAAAAAGGAGGTTTTAATAAAGCACGGGGACAGGACACACGGCCAGGAAGAGCTGCACTCGGGTCGTGATGGGTAATTTATTATATACTCTTAGGTTGGGAGGGGGTCAGGGATAGAGTAAGTCTCTGAGGTATTTTGGAGGTAGGGTTTCCAGGACCTTGAGGGGCTAGGTGTTGCTATCGAAACACTATTTATTATTGTTTAATAAAACCTCAGCCATGAGACCCTTCAGATGTACAACAGGGGGCCATACGATTGGAATATGATTGGAACATATATCTGGGGGCAGTTGAGATAAAGGAAGGAGACTTACAGGATCCTCAAGGTTGGGATAATTTTAAGCTAAGATTCTCTTTTGCTCTGAGCAAGACATCATCATCGAGGCAGCTGAGCTCCTAGAGAGATGTCACTGCCTGTTTCAAGCTCTTGTCAGTAGGCTGTAGGCAGTAAGGGAATTTAATTCTTTACTTGCCTTAGTTTCCCACATTCCCACGGCAAGCAGGTAAACCCCTTTTCTTG
>NW_021870042.1:0-815 GCF_006229205.1 Suricata suricatta | reverse complement strand
TATTTTTTTCATATGTAAAATTATTAGCTTTATTTATATTTTGGTGTTTGTGAATAAATGGTATAAAAGTTATAGGAAAATTAAGAATTTTCACCACGAGAAAATGCTATAACACATATAAAATTTATATAAAATAAAAAAGAAAATGGATGAACACATCATCACCAGATAATTATCAAAGGGCTTATGTCATGATTCCATGCTTATCACAGAGCCTTCTGAATTATTGTAGTTTTTCAAATAGTTCAAAACCAGAAAAACGATGCTCTGCTTATTGTTCACAAAACTGGAATGGTCTATCACTCTGATAATTTAATTATATGCCATTTGGTTTTAATGAGCCATTATAAACCTATTTAACATGTGAGGGGAGATATTTTTGGGATACTTGGTAAAATTAAATTCATAAACACAAATCTAAGGAAGAAAATCTCAACCATGATAAAGTCAAAAAATTATAGGCAGCTGGAAAAACTGAATAAGCCTTCATTTCCTTATTCCTTAAACCAATATTTCCTTGCTACATGTTTTTCCAGGAATTCATCTAGGAGCTGAATTAGAGTGAGGAAAGACAGCCAACCTGTCTCAGTGACTTATACATTGTAGTGAGAGAAGATCTATAAAATATAATCTAATCAATTAAAAGATGAAAATTCTAGTCTAAGAGTTCTCAAACTTGAGTGCACACTGCAATCACCTAACATTTTAAATAAATTTATTATATGTCTGTCCCTCCACTAGAGATTCTGAGGTAATTCCTCTGTTTGAATTTTTAAAAACCTCCATATGACTCTAATGTGCAACCAGTAATCAGA
>NW_021870041.1:0-815 GCF_006229205.1 Suricata suricatta | reverse complement strand
GAGGTCCTAGGAGCACGTCATACGGAGGTGGCTTAAGAAGTCAGGAACATCCCCCCTGGAAAGGAGATGGGTGGGCAGACGGAGCTGGCCTCGGACATGTGGACGGCAGCCGGGGGCGCAGGTCTGGGGACGCCTGCTCTGTGGCAGAATATGTGACGGAAGGCGGAATCGGGCTCAGTGTGGGGAGTCGCTGTTGTCGGAAATGAGCTCCCCCCCAGCGGAAGCCAGTTGGCAGGAAGGGTCGGCTCACTGAGCAGCTCCCGTCCGGGCCAGCCTGGGTGACCACGTCTGGTCATGCCTCACTGCGGCCCGTAGGGAGACGTGACGGTCCACATCTCACCGATCAGGAAACCGAGGCTCGGAGGTCAAGTAACTGATCATCGGCTGCGTGGGGGGTACCCCTGGGTCGGATCAGGGCCAAGAGTGGGGAGCACGGGGTGGCGGGAGCAAGCCGGCTCCCAGGGCCTCCGCCTCCAGCGTGTTCTGCCTCTGTGGTTCCAGGTGACTACTGTAACCTGCCCCTGTACGCCAAGTCGGAGGCCTTCTTTCGAAAGGCAGAGGGGCGTGAGCCCTGTCCCGTGGTCCCACCCCGAGAGGCTTCCATCCGGAACCTGGCTCGGACCTACCACACCCAGGCTCGCCACCTGACCTTGGACCCTGCCAGCAAGCCCTTGGGCCTCCCGCACCCAGGGGCCCCTGCTGCCGCCTCCACAGCCACTTTACCTCAGAGGACCCTGGCCCTGCCAGCACCCCCAGCCGGCACGGCCCCCCCAGCTCCCGGCCCCACCCCTGCCGAGCCCCCCGCGGCCCCCGGC
>NW_021870040.1:0-815 GCF_006229205.1 Suricata suricatta | reverse complement strand
TTGGGTGCTTGTAAAGTGAACCGCAGGCCTCTGAACGTTTCCCCATCAACACTTAGCCTTGTGGGTCATTAACGAAGGGGAGTCTCTTCAGTTTGTTTTCCTGTGACCTTGCTTGTGGCGACAGGCGTGAGGGAGCGCAGGCGTGTGCTGGAGTCCCGCTCGGTGGGGACCGTGCACATGCCTCGCACTTGAGGACAAGTGCGGTGATGCAGGCAGGCCAGGGGTCCCGAGGGGGGGACACGGTGGGCTGCGTGATGTGGGGTGCTCCTTCCTGAGGTGTCCGAGAGACGTGCGTGGCACCTTGCAGAGAACGTGCCGCGTAAAGTTGACCCTGGTTATTGTCGCCATGGGGACCGGGCACGGTGACATGCGCCACTCCGACCCGGACCCTGACTCCCACCTTTCTGTTCTCGCCCCGCGACCAGGAGAACAATGTCTTCTACGGACACCACGCGAAGATCGTGTGTCTGGCCTGGTCCCCGGACAACGAGCACTTTGCGTCCGGCGGCATGGACATGATGGTGTACGTCTGGACCCTGAGTGACCCCGAGACCAGGGTCAAGATCCAAGGTGACTGTCGCCCCTGCCCCGGGACTGCCCGGGCCCGAGCGTCCTGTCTGCGCTTCGGGGACCCAGCTGCATCTGCTCCCTTCCGCCGGCCCCTGCCGGCTCGGGCGCGGGGGTCACTCCTGGCCTGTCCTCCTGCCTGAGTCCGTTGGGCTTCCACAGCGGAGTGTCGCAGGCTGGGCGGCTCATAAACCACAGAGCGACTGCTCCCAGCTCCGGAGACCCAGACGGGGTGGGCGTGGCTGGAG
>NW_021870039.1:0-815 GCF_006229205.1 Suricata suricatta | reverse complement strand
GATCCTGTAGAAAAAGTTCAAGTGATCCTCCCAGCAGGGGAACCACCACTCTCCATGTGGCTCTGAGGGGTCCTCAGACCTCGCTCTCTGTTCCCAGGGATTTGCCCTTCCCTCCAGAACTCCGCCAAGGTATCAAGCTGCAGAGTTTCAGACTCTGGGCTCTGGCTGTCTACAGAGTCTTAATGGAATTTAAGCTCTCTCCTTTCTACTTTCTTCCTTTTTTAATCCAGTCCCTTGTTTCCACTCTCCCTTTTCTTTCTGGCTGCTTGGGGGGGGGGCGGACTATTTCTGTACTCCCCTGACCTCACTCTGTTCTCTCTCTGCAAGCAAAAACGGCTCCCTGCCCTCCACAACTTCTCTCTCCCCCAGTTCACCTCTCCGTGCTGCGTACCTGCTGAGTACTGTGGTTCAGGTTGTACAGATTGTTGTGTTAATCCTCAAATCAGTTTTCTAGGTGTGCAGGATGGTTTAATGTTGACCTGGCTGGATGTCAGGGATAAGAGGTGCAAAAAAACTTCTATGCTGTTTTACCATCTTGGTCCTTACCCCATCTTTTTCTTTTCTTTCCTTTTTTTTTTTTAACAAAGGTAAATCTTGAATTTATTTTCAAGAACAAAAGTATCCATTTCATCTATATAAAACCTCTCATTTGTACTAAATCCAAAGAGTTAAAATGGGAAATTGTATGGTCAACTAACCTATAAAGCTATTTTCAGAACAGACTTTTTTTTTACTGTTGAGTAATAAAAAAATCTTACCAACTCCTCATGAAGATGATCTGAGACACAATAAATAGAGGTATTGTTCAACCCCCC
>NW_021870038.1:0-815 GCF_006229205.1 Suricata suricatta | reverse complement strand
GGGGTCTGAGCTGCAGGTCCACTCGCGTGGGTGTTCTCAGTGAACACAGCCCAGCGCTGCACTGTGCTCTTTCCCATGACTCGCTGACGACCTCTGCTTCCCCAGCTCACCTCCCTGTCAGGGTACAGGATGGAATACACGAAATGTACCACACAGCGGTTAACAGGCTGTCGTGGTGAGGCTTCTGGTCGACAGCAGGCTGTTAGCAGTTCAGTCTGGGGGCGTCCAGAGTTATATGCAGATTCTCGACTTCGGGAGGGTCAGCACAGCAATTCTCAGCACCCCTTGCTCAGCGGTCAACTGTATTTTGAAGGTGGAGCCATTAGGATTCTGGAAGGATTGGATTTGGGGTGTGAATGAAAGGAAAACATTAAAGATTAATGCAAAATCTTTGGCCTAAGCCATGAAACATGGTGTGGGCCTCCCCTGGGCAGGAGGGCCAGGGTCCTGCGCAGTGACACACGCATGGTCCCAACTTTCCTGCCTCCTTTGTCTCAGGTTAGTGTCCTCTGAGTAGTGGGCCTGCGCCCCCAAGAGGAAACAGCTTCTTTAATCTGTAGGCCTCGGTGCCCCAGGCCTCAGGGGGCCGCAGGGTTCTCATGCTCTGTGTGGGGGCAGGGGGAGGGGGCAGCCCCGAGACCCTGCCCCCGCCAGCACTGCCCCCCAGCTCCCAGCCTGGCTGTGGGTGCACCTGCAGCTGGGGCAGCCTGATGGTGGAGGCTGTGGGCGGGGCGTATATGGGGGAGGAGTTTGGAAGTGTCTGAGCTCTATGAGGTGGAAACATGATTGCCCGTCCCAGAAAAAACAACTTGGCA
>NW_021870037.1:0-1658 GCF_006229205.1 Suricata suricatta | reverse complement strand
AAAAAAAAAGAACACCCCAAATTACAAAGTCAATGTGCAAAAAAGTATATTAACTTAAGAAAGATAATTTGCTCTTCAAAGAGAGAAATTTGCCACTTGAGATCTTCAAATAATGAAGAAATTTACTGTTGAGTTAAGACAGCTTTAGAAAGCATATATAATAGTATTACAGAGATAAAGGGAAGAATGATATCTAGAGAAATGAATAAAACATTACAAAGGGAAAAAAGAAAATAATGATAAAAATAGCTGGAGATTAAAATAACCAATTATAAATACTAGAAATGAAAAGCCATACTATCAAGAGAAAATAAACATGGGATAAAAGACTTTCCATGAAGGAAGAGTGATTATTTCAAAATAGTCCTGAAATTCACCATAATTTTGCACTTGCAAACATGGAAGCTGATATGTCGAAAAAGATGCTGAAAAACATTGAATGGAAGATACAAATGTCAGCCTAAGATTTTACAGAACTAAAACAAAGCAAAAATAGGAGTCACAACAGAAACAAAAATCTTTAAAAAAATGTCTGAAAATTTTTCTGAATTATAAAACTTAAAGAGTCATGTAAAAGGGGTCTTTAAAGTGCCAAAGAAAAAAAATAAAATAAAACTATGTACAAATAAGCATTCATAAACATAGGATTTCAAAACCATAGAGGAAACATTACAGTATCTGAGACAAACCTGAACCAAAATTACCCATCGATCACCTAACGTCTGTAGGCCCTTCTCTAGCTGGTGAATCACAGGGCTAAGGCAAGGCTCCCGGAACTAGTGTCAGTTCTGAGTCAGTGTCCAGTAACTTCTTTAAAAATCTGATTATATCCTTTCCTACAATGCGTGGTCTCATTCAAAAGTTCTGGGCTTGTAAATTGGCTAAAGTCTGAAAATTGATTCTAGGGTCATGACTCTCTAATGGTTCAAGTCAGGCTTCTGCTCACTTGATGCCGATTCTTCTGGCACAGTTAAGAATTTAGCGTGATTCCCAGGTACGTCACTTTTAAGAATACCATAACCAACAAGCCCATGCCATAGGTTTCTGTAAGTCAGACTGTCCCTTACTGCTTTGACTTTGTTGTCCCTTAGGGTCGTCATGGCTTCCTTGCCATGCTGCCACCTGGTTCCGGCCACCACCCCTGAGCTTCTGGCTACTGACAAAGTAACAGCAGAACAGTTTGTGAGGTCTGTGGCTCCCCTCAGAAATTCATGTGTAGAAGTAAAAAGGTGAGGGTCAGTCCTGAAAAGAACCAAGCAACTACCTCAGGGAATTACATTATGGTTTTGTGGGTTATTTTTCCCCTCCAGGCAAAGCAAGTTGAAGCATGAGAACATGGCGCCAAATCTGAGGGTTCAATGAGCTGGCTTCATCAGAGTCTTCACATAGGTCTGTATTACAGTTTTCAGGGCCCTGTTCCTTCCCAGTCAATGCTATCACTTTAACAGAGGGCAAGGGTGGGAATTTAATTTGTTTTATAATTCAGCCACTTGCAGAATGAGACTCTGGGTTTGGTGTTCAGAAATCTCAGCTCTGCAGCTATAGGAGATAAAGCTTTCTTTTAAGAAAGAAACAGAGACTTTCAGATCACTTATGCAGTGCTGGAGCACCTGTGAATTAATCCTGTTCTTTTCCCACTTGGTCCAGTGTGATTAGGA
>NW_021870036.1:0-815 GCF_006229205.1 Suricata suricatta | reverse complement strand
CGTGATGCAGAAGGCGAACTAAGGTAGGAAGAATCTGCTCAACAGCATCTAATGGGGGCACAGGATTCTTGTTGCGACAAAGGTTTGAAAGTGTCCACGTAAGGTTCCGTAAGTAACCACATGCTAACGTTGACATATTAGGAACAGCAAGGAGAGCCAACAGCGGGTCAACCGCACCATACTTGATAACCAAGTCTCGGAAAACTGAACCATCACCTGCAATGTTTCCTAGAGCCCATACAGCTTGCTCACTGATGTGGGCCTGGGTGGAGGCCAACAGAGAAATGAATGCTGGGATAGCACCGCCATCTACCACAGCCTTGGTCTGTTCTGAGGTCCCGGAAGCAATGTTAGTGAGGGCCCAAGCAGATTCGAACTGAATGGGACTACATTCAGTTCTGCCCAAGAAGGACACAAATTTTGGAATCAAACCAGCTCAGATTATGTTGTCTATGGGAGGCTGTTTTTCCCTAGAAAGTAGTTTCCTAGCAGCCTGAGTACCCTGGAGCTGGCTTTCCAAATTGTTGCTATTTATGCCTTTGACAATGTCATCAACAGACCAATGGACAGTGCCCTGTTGTTGCGGTTTTCCTGCAGGAGGGGAAGTTGCGTCATCAAGAAAGGAGTTTACATTTCTCCTTTTCAGCATCTGGTCATCCTTCTTAGCTTTCCTCAGCTCCACATTCACTTCTATTCGGCGGCCCCTCATTTCTGTGCTGTCTTTCCCCTTGTTCTTGAATCTGTTAAGGTGGGCAGCTGGTAAATTAGCATTCTCATTGTTGGACATGGCTAAGAGACAAAGGGAGAAAGCTACA
>NW_021870035.1:0-815 GCF_006229205.1 Suricata suricatta | reverse complement strand
CCCCCCGATTCCTCTCTCTCCTCAACCCCATCCCATTTCCCAGGTGCCTTCATCGATCCCACCTTCTTCCTGAGCCGGACAGTGTCCAATGTCATCAGCTCCATTGTCTTTGGGGACCGCTTTGACTATGAGGACAAAGAGTTCCTGTCACTGCTGCGTATGATGCTGGGGAGCTTCCAGTTCACAGCTACACCCATGGGTCAGGTAACCCATCCCAGTGTGGCTCTACAGCACCCTACTACAACCCTTCCAATTGTTTTCCCACATGGAGACAGCTCCTCCAATCTCCCATCCCCTCCCAGATAGGGTCCAAGACTCTTAGACAAGGGAACACTTACAACAGAATACCCAGTTTCCAAGGGCACCTGGGTATCTCAACAGATGCTCCCCCCACCAGAGAACCCAAAACCAAACCAAACATACAAAAACGGCCTGCAGACGTGATAGCTGTTGTCAGTGCAGTCTTCCTTCCTGTGCTCCCATCCCTACTTACCTTAATATCTAGAACGGGCTCCCTGTTATATATTTTATCTTTCCCTCTTAATATCTTAACACCTGTACAAGCAACCCCTTCTGCTCAGCCCACCTCCTGAATACACGAACACCAGGTGCTATAAAGTCCAGCCCATCAGAATCATTTAATACTTACACAGGTGGACCAAACCAGCCTACTGGGCCGCCTAAAATAGTGCTCCTTCAGAGCCCCCTGAAATATCTAAACCTCAGGATAGCCAAGGCCAGTGAGCATGTAACACCTGGATAAATGGTTCCCCAAACACCCACATAGTGTTCCCCACCCTAGCTCACCCAAACAC
>NW_021870034.1:0-815 GCF_006229205.1 Suricata suricatta | reverse complement strand
TTTTTTTAATTTGTCACACCTATTTTGAAAGTCCCTAGTCATTGTATCAGTAGTTTCACTGATGCTTTTCTCAAGCCCAGTGATGAATTTTATGACAATTGTCCTAATTTTTTGTTTAGTTATGTTGTTTAGATCTGTTTTGTGCATTTCTGCGGCTGTGGCTTCTTCCTGGAGTTTCTTTAAGGGAGAGTTCTTTCATTTTGTCATTTTGCCTAGTTTTCTGTCTCCTGTCAGTTTTAAAAGCTCGGTGTGCATTGTGCACCTGTTAGTATTGCTCTGTTAAAGGAGGCTATTGACTGTCCAGGGCCTGTCCTTTCAGGAAATATACTTTTAATGGTGTCTCTCAGTTTCTCTTGTTGTGCCTTTGATTATTTAAATTCTCTGCCCAGCGATATTTGGGTCTTGCTGTCATCTGTACCTTGGCTTGTTTCTTGGGGTAGCCCTGAAAAGGAAACAGACAGACAAACACACAGGGCACAGAAGCATGCAAACACGCAGACAAATCAAAAAAACAAACAAATTAAAAGAGGGAATGGAAGAATAGAAAAGAAAGGGAGTGGAAAGAGAAGGAGAGTAGAAAAAAATAAAGGTGGGCAGAGACAACAAAGACAATGAAAAGAATGGGTATGAGCTCTGCTTTAAATGTCTGGTAGAATTCCCCTGGGAAGCCATCTGGCCCTGGGCTTTTATTCGTTGGGAGATTTTTGATAACGGATTCGATTTCTTCACTGGTTATTGGTCTGTTCATGCTTTCTATCTCTTCCCGTTTGAATTTTGGCAGTGCATGCGCATTTAGGAATTTGTCCATTTCTTCT
>NW_021870033.1:0-815 GCF_006229205.1 Suricata suricatta | reverse complement strand
ATGGGTTGGGAGAAGAGGCAGGGCAGGCCTTCTGGGGCCTGGAAGGAGTGGGATTCTATTCTCTGTGGGTGAGAAGCTTTGGGGAGGATTCTGAGGAGAAATGGGGCATCACAGGATTTATTTTCTGAAAGACTATTGGCTACTGCATGGAGGGTGGATTGTAGGAAGTCTGGATCAGACAGGTGCCCGCCAGTTAGGAGACTGATACATGGTCAAGGTGAATGACATGGTGACAAGGGTATAGAAGCAGAAAGAGCAAGGAGTGATAGGATCTGAGAGATGTTCTGGAAGTAGAATCCATAGGACTTGCTGATGTCTTAGGGGGTGAGGGAAGAATGGAAATCGAGGGCCCTTGCTTCAGCCACCGCTGATGGTGGTGCCAAATCTTGAGGCTGAAACCCTTTTTGGGTCCAAGCCTCCCTCTTCACCTATGTTCACCCCCAATGTGGGCCTCTGGGTGGCTCCTCTGCTTCCACTCCTCTGGTCCCCACAGTCTCTCACTGCTAACAGATGGGTTGCAAGGAAAGCCCAGTGTGGATCATGTGCAGCAAGGGACCCCCTGTGTGGGACTGTCCTTGTGTGGCAGAACACGGAAGTGACTTCTGCCCCGGGAGGAGCCGAGGACACCAGGCAGAGAAGTCTCAATTGAAGAAATTATACCAAGGCAGAAGCCCCATCTCAAGAGACCAGAGGTGAGGGAAGGAGGAGATCCAGGTGCTCAGGACCCTGCAGTGGCTCTGGACTGGCCAAGACTCAGTCCCCTTCCTGCCAGACCATGGGGCTGGCTGTTGGTGTGCTGTTGATCCCTGTCTGGA
>NW_021870032.1:0-815 GCF_006229205.1 Suricata suricatta | reverse complement strand
CACACATTGACAAGTAAAAAGGATGTAAAATCTCGCTTAAAACTGGCATTAAAATACATATTATGCCTTAAAATTTTTTAATTAAGGGGGCACCTGGGTGGCTCAGTTGGTTGAGCATCCGACTTTGGCTCAGGCCATGATCTCATGGTTCGAGCCCCATGTCAGCTCTGTGCTGACTGCTAGCTCAGAGCCTGGAGCCTGCTTCGGATTCTGTGTCTCTTTCTCAGTCTGTCCCTCCTCTGGTCGCACTCTGTCTCTCAAAAATAAATAAATGGAAAAAATGTTTTAAATAAAATAAGAAATTTTAATTGAGGTATATGCATTTGGTAAAGTATATATATACATATATATGTGTGTGTGTGTATATATATATATATATATACACATTACATCTTCTTATCCATTCATCTTCATAGTTTGGCTATTGATGATAGTGCTACTATAAATATTGGAATGAATATACTTTTTTGAATCTGTATTTTTGTACCCTTTGGGTAAATGCCTAATAGTGCAATTCCTGGATCATGGGATACTTCTATTTTTAGTTTTTTTGAGGAACTTTTATACTGTTCTTCAGAGTGGCTGCACCTCTTTGCATTCCCATCAACAGTGCAAGATGGTTTCCCTTTCTCCACATCCTCACCATCTGTCATTTCTTGTGTTACTAGTTTTAGCCATTCTGACAGGTGTGACGTAGTATCCCATCATAGTTTTGATTTGTATTTCCATGCTGAGGAGTGAGGTTGAGTATATTTTCATGTATCTGATTCCAAAATCTATAAAGAACGTATCAGACTCAACATCCACAAAACAAG
>NW_021870031.1:0-815 GCF_006229205.1 Suricata suricatta | reverse complement strand
ACAGCCGTTGGGTAGGCACTCATCCCGTATGACCGTGTCTTTATAAAAAGGGGAACTTTGGCCCCAGAGACGGACACACACAGGGGGAACGCGATGGGAAGCTTGCAGGCAGCCTGCCACAAGCCGAGGACCTACCAGCCTAGGAGAGAAGCCTGGAACGCGTCCTTCCCTACAGCCTCCAGAGGGCGTGTGGCTCTGCGGGCGGCTTGAGCCGAGACTTGTAGCCTCCAGGACTGGGAGGCCACAAATGTCTCTTGTTTCAGCCACTCCCTTTGTGGTACGTTTTTACAGAGGTCCCGGAAACTGACACATGGTAGAAGGGCGCAAACTTCTACCTGAATTTGTTTCCTTTTGCTTCTGCAACAAATGACCACCACCTATTGTAAAATAAGGCAGAAATTTCCCTCGTAGGATTCTGGAGGTCAGGAACCCTAAAATCAGGTCTCAGCAGGCCAGCCATTTTTTTTTTTTTGAGGCTCCAGGGGAGAGTTTATTTTCTGTCCTTTCCCAGCTCCTAGAAGCCACATATATTCTTTGGTTCATGGCCCCACCTCTGTCTTTAAATGGCATCCCTGCAATCTCTGTTCTAGACCAAGGGCTGTGTTCCAGCTCTTGACTCCCTTCTGCCCTCCCAGACCCTCCCAAGGCCCCTGCTTTTGAGCTACAGGGATCTTTTACTTCTCCCCCGTCAGCATATGGACACTCAGACTCCTTTTGAGCCTGTGGCATCCAGCTCCATGGGAATTTTTGGGCCCGTGTTTCCAGACAGCAGACAACCATGTCTAGCCCTCAGACTCTCCTTCCCTCCCCACCCT
>NW_021870030.1:0-815 GCF_006229205.1 Suricata suricatta | reverse complement strand
GCAGGTTGACAGGCCTGCCTACCTACCCCTTATGCATTTCGGAATCAATTGGTCAGTGTTTTCAGGTTGTGAGAGGCGGCTGTGATTTGTACAAAGGACCACTGTAACACCCACCCCCACCATGATCTGTCTCCTGAATGCTAACTTCTAACCTCTGGCAGGTTTTCCATGGCACTTTCCAGGACTAAAAATCCTTTACCGTTTTTCCCAGGTTTACTTACGAAGATATATCCTTGCATGCCTTCTAGTGATCCTTTTCCCACTGTTATAATAAAGCATTCAACAAGAGGTTTGTATTGTTCAGATCCAAATAAGCAAAAAATATACTCCATCACACCAACTCCTGCCTTATGCCTCAAATATTTATGGCCCTCTACCTGAGTTAGCTGTCTCAACTCTAGAACCAAAGAATAAAGAGTGAAAACACACCAAATTTTGAAAGAAATGTACTCCCAATATACCTAGAATGCCATCGGATCTGTTGCAATTGTCATGTATTACTCTACTCACAGAAGACTCAATCACATTAAATTATACATGATTGACACTCTTTGGAGTAGGGTACTACACAAACAATTTCCAGGTTGACAGTCCTGCCTAAGGTTCCACTTATGCATTTCTGAATCAACTGCTCAGTGTTTTCAGGGTGTGAGAGGCGGCTGCGATTTGTACAAAGGACCAGTGTAAATCCCACCCCCACCATCATCTATCCCCTGAGTGCTATCTTCTAACCTCTGGCAGGTTTTCCATGGCACTTTCCAGAATGAAAAATCCTTTAGCCTGTTCCCCAGGTTTACTTACGAAGATATATCCTT
>NW_021870029.1:0-815 GCF_006229205.1 Suricata suricatta | reverse complement strand
AAACATTCTAGGTAAATCATTGCATGTTTACTGACTTACAGTAGAATTACTTAGTTCAAAATTGCAGCACCAAAAAACTGATATTTGAAAATTTCTGTCTAGATAACACAACTGACAGGCAAGAAGGGAATGAAGGCATGAAATAATAGAAACCTGCAAAATTGAGATGACTCAGATGATGAGAGAAGCAGTTACAGCACTTCTGGAAAAATGGGTTAGCTGAATTAATTTGGTATTTTGAAACTTATACAATTCTTTATTAGGAAACTAACCAGAAGCATTTGCATGCTATTACATTGTCAGGAACAAGAGATAGCTATAGTTTTTTCCTGAACATGCAACCATTTCCGTCTGTGCTGATAACAGGACTCCCAATTGTCTTCAAGAATCCCCTTTCCCATTTTCAGTTCCCATGGCTCTTTTGGACCTAATTGAACTGATTGAACCCTAGCTCCAGAGTTGGGAATAAATCCAGGCTTTGTTACTAAATTCCAACCCTATCCACAGGAGGTGATTATTCACGACTCAATTCAAGTACTTCTGCTGAAACTAGAGAAGAGAGAAATCTCTTTCTCTCTCACACGTAGACCATGATAATGTAGGACTACAGTACTGAGAGCCTATCATATTGTAACAGGTTTCTAAACATTAAAGCAAAATACAAAGAAGAATAAATCAGCCTACTAGGAAATATTATTGCTCCACATATTATCATTTGAGCCCCTGGGCCCATCTTTGAGTTAAGTTTTTATTTAGATATGCCAATACTGTCATTTAAAAAACAGAGATTCAAGTTAGTATGATGCAGATTTTTT
>NW_021870028.1:0-815 GCF_006229205.1 Suricata suricatta | reverse complement strand
TATATACATATGTATATATATACATATATACATATGTATATATATACATATATATATATTAAAATTAAGTTGTCTTTCTGTGTTCTCTTGTAACACACTGAACTTTTTAAAGATGATCATCCTGAATTCTTTGTGAGGTAATTCATATATCTCCATTTTTAGGGTCATTTACTGGAGATTCCTTTTGTTCCCTTGGTTGTGTCATATTTCCTGATTCTTTATGTTCCTTGCAGCTATATGTTGGTGCCTGTGCAATTGAAGAAGCAATCACTTCTCTGAGTCCTTACAGATTGGCTTAAACAAGGAAAGGCTTTCACCAACCAGCCTAGCTGATTCTGGGAGCCTCTCAAAACTTTTCTATGGATGTGCATGTTCCACCCCTCTCCCTTCCTTCTACAAAGAACTGTTAAGATTGTGTGCCTTGGGCACCTGCGTGGTTCAGCCAGTTGAGCGTCTGGATTTGGTTCAGGTCATAAACTTGCAGTTAGTGGGTTCCAGCCTTACATCAGGCTCTGTGCTGACAGTTAGCTCAGAGCCTGGAGCCTGTCTTCAGATTCTCTGTTTCCCTTTCTCTCTGACCCTCCCCTGCTTGCTCGCTCTCTCTCCCTCTCTCTCTCTCTCTCTCTCTCTCTCTCTCTCTCAAACATAAATACAACATTAAAAAACAAAAACAAAAAGATTGTGTTCCTTTTCCCAATGTCGCAGACATGCACTGGCCATAGTAAGCCACCTGCCCCTTTCCCCTAGGGCAATGCACTGAAAGAGGAGACATTAGATATACACTCAACACATCTCTCTCTCCCTAATGGACAACT
>NW_021870027.1:0-815 GCF_006229205.1 Suricata suricatta | reverse complement strand
AGTTAACAAGCCTAAGATAACAGCTCTGCCGAGCTCTGAACTCAATTCCTCCTCCACTTTGAGAGAGAACATGCGATGCTAGCAAAATAATAAAATGCAATACATCAACCTGTCTGCCTGGAGAATTAAACTTGCTCAGAATAAATTAATTTAAGCCACCAGTCTGGAGATTTGAAATGCAAATGAACCAACATGGCTGTACCACCGATTCCAACTCATTTTCACCACAGCATTAGTTTTTAATGGGTGGAACCCAGTGCTAGTGGCTCTCACCCAGTGCTCCCACAATGCTTGGTACACACTGCTACTCAAGCCTTTTCTTCAGTAGATTGTACTTATTTCTTTGGGTGAATTTTGCCCCCTAACGATCTTGCATCCCCTGAAGATAAGGAGCATATTTTTTGGTTTTAACATATGCTCGCAGAATGAATGAATCCTAAGCATTTTCATTTTTTGCCCCAAATGACTTGAGCCTTTCAATTTCAACTTATGTGTTTAATTCTAGTGCTATTGTATGTTCACAGATATTTAAAATTTCAAATCTACCATCTCATTTTATTTTGCTAATCATCTTTCAAAGACTATTTCAAATGTAACTTCAACCATGAAGCCTTTCTTAATTCCTTTAACTGCTGTGATCTCTTCCTCCTTTTAATACCCATAGCACTTGAAATGTATTTCTCTCCCAGAATCCTTCTTATCCCCTTTAATTCAGAGCTATTTTTTATAATCCTTTTATTTCCCCAAACCCATGATAGACAAAAATTTCCTCAGGGGTCGGAATCAGCTCTTCATCAGTTACTGAGTTCAGAATG
>NW_021870026.1:0-1658 GCF_006229205.1 Suricata suricatta | reverse complement strand
TTTTCTAGGCTGTGAAAGCAGTCAAAGACCTCGAGAGCCTGTGTTCCAGGCAAAGAGTGTTGGCTTATGGAATAAAAACACAACAAACCACACCAGGTCTAAGATCACGGAAAGAGCTTGATACCATCTACGCAGGCCCCACTTTGATGTATCTTGAAAGACTCTTCAAGGAACGTCTGGGAACTTTCTCCAAAGTGCCACTTTCAACAGCTTTTACCATCTGGACTGGAAAAGGCCCCATCCAGCAAAATACGAGGCCCAGCAAATGCAGGCACAAGACTGTAAATGGAGACTGAGCGAGGAGTCGTTCACAAGGTCAGCAAGTCGCTGAGTGGCTAAATGATGGGGCTGCGAACCTCAGGCAAAGCAGTTTTGGGCACAGGCGGAAAAATGTGAAGGAGCTTTGTTGTTGTTTTTTTTTTCTTTCGTATTTTTTGTCCAGAACTACCACTTCAATCAAAGTTTTGACAATTATGAAACATGTCAGCTGATGGCGAAAATTCATCAAATGTGCCATAAATGACAAGTAATGAGAAACTGAATCTTGAAATTGGATGGGCTTCCAAAGTCCCTGACAATCACTGCCATAAATCATCCAGGCACATCAATCTTTGGCTGGAGAAGGCTTTGCAGACAGCAAAAATGTGAGGCAAAGGCTCATGCAGAAAAGGGGTGCCGCACACCGGTGGCAAAGGATGGCTCCCTTTTGTCAGGATTGTCCCTTGAGTTACAAAGGTTGGGGGTCAGTTATGCAGAGATTATGGGACGAGATATCACCCACCACCGTCACCATAGTGAAGATACATAGGTCTCCACCTGTGCCACAAGACAGCCAGTGGCCAATGCCAAGCCCTACCTACTGTCTTCCTGGGATTTATGCGGGCTCTAAGAGAATTCTAGCATCTAGCTCACAGATAACACTAACCCTTCTGTCCACAACACCCCCGGCACTCAGTTGAAATGATGACTTGGAGAGAAAATAGGGTAGCTGTTGCATTTATCTCAGGATCCCAAGATGAAAAGCTTGGGTTGTTATTTTTTATTTACTCAGAGTCTATGGCATAATCTTGACAACAATTTAAAAAGATAACAATCTCTATTCTTTTCTCCCTTTCAATTCCTCTAATTTTTTTTAATTTTAACTAACCATACAGACATGCCTTCTAGCTCTCTCCTTGAGATCATCAATATATTCATCAACATCCCCATCTTGAATATGACTCACAGTAAGCCACTAGGAAAACTCCCCTGAAAATGAGCAGCTAAGTTGATTTTCATTTGATTTTCAGCTCCGCCACAAATGCTGTTAGGGTCAACTCAATTATTTCCTGGGTCTTTTATCTGTGGGGATAAACTCAGTGCTGGCCACTGGAGCCCACAGTCAGTCACTGATTTGCTGGATGGTTGGGACCACATCTAACACCTTCAATGGTCCATTAGTCACACATTCTGGATAGTCTTGTCTTCAAACCTGAGAGGGTTGGCTCATATGGAACACAGAGAACAGGATCTTCTTGGGTATCAGACTGTCCAAACTAATGACTCAATGTGCAACCACAGGAATTGGGACTAATACCAAAAAAGGGCACTTTTAGCCTCAGGCAATGAGTCATGGACTGCCTTTTTTAATAAAAAAAATTTTTATTTTTTTTCAAAGA
>NW_021870025.1:0-815 GCF_006229205.1 Suricata suricatta | reverse complement strand
CTCTCTCTCTCTCTCTCTCTCTGTCACACACACACACACACACACACACACACACACACACACAGAGTCAAAGGGAAAAGGGAAAAAAAACAATTTAAAAAATGAAGTCTTCCAAAGCTATTTCCCAGCGCACAAGGGCAACAATACACTGATCCACACGATGTCTCAGAACCCGCGGGAAACTGCAAGGCAGGCTGTGGAATTTACCAAACACGCCATTTTCTTTGACATCACGGTGTTCATCAAAACCTGCACACTTCATTCATTGCTTTAAAGTCATTGTTGGAACTTTGACAAACATGAAACTAAGAATTTGTGGAGTTATTTTAAAATAGTGAGTAAACGAACAAACAGGCAGAAATAGAATCTGATCTTACACAACTCTTTGGGGTAATATCTTGTCCATCTTCTCTGGAGGTTGGACTCATAGAATGTGATCTTGTTTGGAGCTTCGCAGTGTATTGGTCCCTACTAACAGACCAAAATAGCAACAATCAGAATGGGGGGAATGCAGAGGACAAGGGGGGGGCATTCAAATCTGAGATTAACAATGTTTTTCTTTTGGAAATGAGATGATTATTTATATTTAACAACAATGCTTCCATAGCAGAGAAAAAAGAAATGCGAATAACAACCACTTGTATTTCTCACATTTTATTTTTATTTAGATTTAACTACAAATAATATGTCACCTAAATGCCACATGCTTGCTCACAAACAAATGCTATTGTTAGGTGGGACTATAATAAACTAAATTTATTTAAGTCTTTTCTCCTTCCTCTCCCTTTTCCTGAGTATAGAACAGAAAAAAAAAA
>NW_021870024.1:0-815 GCF_006229205.1 Suricata suricatta | reverse complement strand
TTAAAAAAAAAAAAAGACCACAACAGGACTCAGCTTTTGAGATTTTTCTCTCTCTAGACTCATTCCTTTGCATCTCAATGTCTCTCTCTCATGTTTTAAATACCATTGATATGTTAAAGATGTGCTCATCTGTATCTTCTGCTGGGGCCCTTTCCCTGAATGTCAATCTTCTATAAAACCTCCTTGCTGACATTTCCACATGAGGGTGTAATAGGCGTTTCAACTTTAACATGTCCAAAATGGAACTCATAAACTTGTGGGTCACTAAATAAATCTACATATCAGGTCCTCTGGACAAATTTTCAGAACAAAAAATACATTCAATTTTTTTATTGTAAGGAAAATACTATTTCCTAAATCATTTAAAAAACAGGTATGTATTATTTCATTTAAATAATAAACTGAACAATTCAAGACTAAAAAATGTAGGGGCAAAATATTATTTTAATATTTAAAGGAAGATAAAATAGAAATGCAAAGTAGTATAATTAGTACTCACATAGAATACTAATTCACAAAGTATTTGCAAACATATAGAATATACCAATTAGTACCTGATGTCACCATCTCAAAGATGAGTAAGACAAGATCCCTTCTTTCATCTTCTTTTTTCTTATAAAGTTATAGAACATAAATTCTAGCCTTAGAAGTGGTATTCAGGGAAAGGGCCCCAGCAGAAGATACAGATGAGCACATCTTTAACATATCAATGGTATTTAAAACATGAGAGAGAGACATTGAGATGCAAAGGAATGAGTCTAGAGAGAGAAAAATCTCAAAAGCTGAGTCCTGTTGTGGTCTTTTTTTTTTTTTAA
>NW_021870023.1:0-816 GCF_006229205.1 Suricata suricatta | reverse complement strand
GGGCACCTGGGGGCTCCGTCGGTTAAGCGTCCGACTTCGACTCAGGTCATGATCTCACGGTTCATGACCTCAAGCCCCACATCAGGCTCTATGCTGACCGCTCAGAGCCTGGAGCCGGTTTTCAGATTCTGTGTCTCCCTCTCTCTCTGACCCTCCCCTGCTCGCGTGCTCTCTCTCTCTCTCTCTCTCTCTCTCTCTCTCTCAAAAATAAATAAATTTAAAAAAGAAACATTAAAAAGAAAGCTGTGTTTAGGATGCCTCTCGGGCATCCGAGCAGAGAACCCACCAGACGGACGAGGCGGTGAGAGGCGCGGTCGGCCGCACGCAGCCGGTATTCGCGGCCCAAGACCAGGTGAGGCCACCACGGGAGGCAGGCAAGGAGCAGGGAGAGGTCAAGGACGGGGGCAGGAGGCGCCCCGGTGTGGGGAGGCTGCGGACACAGGGAAAACCTGCAGTGTTTGGGAACCAAGTAAATGACGAGGACAGTGGCGAGCCAAGCGCACGGAGGAGTGCGGACGAGGACCCCGAAGTCACCGGGCACCGTGACCGCAGCGTGTCAGCGGGGACTGGAGGCAAGAGTGCGTCCCTGAGCAGACGTGCAGCACGGGAACAAACCGAGGAGCGTACGGCCCACGACTGCCGTGTAGACAGGCCGAGCGGTGAGGCGGGGAGCCAGAGGGACGGACAGTGTAGACAGACCGGTTCAGGTCCTCCCTCCTTCCTCCCGCTCACTCACTGGTTCTAGTGAGATCGCGGCGCGTCTCTAGCTGAAGGAAACGATCCAGCTGGGGGAAGACTGGTTACGGGAGAGTCCAA
>NW_021870022.1:0-816 GCF_006229205.1 Suricata suricatta | reverse complement strand
GAGGTCCTAGGAGCACGTCATACGGAGGTGGCTTAAGAAGTCAGGAACATCCCCCCTGGAAAGGAGATGGGTGGGCAGACGGAGCTGGCCTCGGACATGTGGACGGCAGCCGGGGGCGCAGGTCTGGGGACGCGTGCTCTGTGGCAGAATATGTGACGGAAGGCGGAATCGGGCTCAGTGTGGGGAGTCGCTGTTGTCGGAAATGAGCTCCCCCCACAGCGGAAGCCAGTTGGCAGGAAGGGTCGGCTCACTGAGCAGCTCCCGTCCGGGCCAGCCTGGGTGACCACGTCTGGTCATGCCTCACTGCGGCCCGTAGGGAGACGTGACGGTCCACATCTCACCGATCAGGAAACCGAGGCTCGGAGGTCAAGTAACTGATCATCGGCTGCGTGGGGGGTACCCCTGGGTCGGATCAGGGCCAAGAGTGGGGAGCACGGGGTGGCGGGAGCAAGCCGGCTCCCAGGGCCTCCGCCTCCAGCGTGTTCTGCCTCTGTGGTTCCAGGTGACTACTGTAACCTGCCCCTGTACGCCAAGTCGGAGGCCTTCTTTCGAAAGGCGGAGGGGCGTGAGCCCTGTCCCGTGGTCCCACCCCGAGAGGCTTCCATCCGGAACCTGGCTCGGACCTACCACGCCCAGGCTCGCCACCTGACCTTGGACCCTGCCAGCAAGCCCTTGGGCCTCCCGCACCCAGGGGCCCCTGCTGCCGCCTCCACAGCCACTTTACCTCAGAGGACCCTGGCCCTGCCAGCACCCCCAGCCGGCACGGCCCCCCCAGCTCCCGGCCCCACCCCTGCCGAGCCCCCCGCGGCCCCCGGC
>NW_021870021.1:0-816 GCF_006229205.1 Suricata suricatta | reverse complement strand
GCTGGCTAAAGTTAAACACCTTCTGGAAATATTTCACTATTCTAGATGCCATTCAGAATATCTGTGATTTATGGGAAGAGATCAAAATAGTAACATTAACAGAAGTTTGAAAGAAGTTGAATCTAAGCTTCAGGGATATCTTTGAGAGGTCCAAGGCTTCATGGAGGCAAGATGAGGTAGAAATAGTGAGAGATTTAGAATTAGAAGTAGAGCCTGAAGACGTGATTGAATTGCTCAAATCTCATGATCAAACATACAGAGGTGAGGAGCTGCTTCTTATGGATGAGCACATAACGTGGTTTCTTGAGATAAATCTAATCCTGGTGAAGATGCTGGGAAAACTGTTGAAATGACAAGAAAAATTTAGAATATTACATAACTTAGTTTAGAAAGTGGTGGCAGTATTTGAGAGCATTGACTCCATTTTTGAAAGAAGTTCTACTGTGGGAAAAGCGCTGCCAAATAGTATCACATGCTACAAATTGTTCATGAGGGATAGAATTAATTGTCCTGGCAAACTTCACTGTTATCTCATTTTAAGAAATTGCCACAGACACCTCAGCCTTCACCCTTGATCAGTCAGCCACCATCAGTATCAAGGCAAGACCCTTCACTGGCCAGAAAAGTATGACT
This sequence comes from Suricata suricatta, assembly GCF_006229205.1. Classification (NCBI taxonomy): domain Eukaryota; kingdom Metazoa; phylum Chordata; class Mammalia; order Carnivora; family Herpestidae; genus Suricata; species Suricata suricatta. The sequence continues at coordinate 183 of NW_021870021.1, read as the reverse complement.
TTCTGAAAGCTCAGATGGTGCTTAGCATTAAGCATTTTTAATTAAGGTATGTACAGTTTTTTTTTTTTTAAAGAATCAATGTTTGGGTATGAGTATACTATAATCAACCACCTAGTCTTATAATTGCCCATCCAGTAAGCTTATATTTCATGAAGCATTTGCTTCTCCAATGAAGACCTAATT
>NW_021870020.1:0-816 GCF_006229205.1 Suricata suricatta | reverse complement strand
CACACACACACACACACACACACACACACATTTTGCTTATCCATTCATCCTCTGAAGGCCCTTAGCTAGTTTTCATGTTTGCTGTTGTGAATAATGCTGCATGTGAATGTACGTATCTCTTTGAGACCCTGCCTTCAGTTCTTTTGAGTGTATACTTACAAGTAGATTTGCTGGATTGTTATAAGTGTATACTTATAAATATATATGGTAATTCTGTATTGATTTCTTTAAGGAACTGCTGTAGTTTTCCACAGCGGTTACAACATTTATCATTCTCATTAACAGTACACAGGAGTTCTGATTCACCATATGTTCACCAGCACTAGTTCTTTTCTTTTTTTAATACTTATTTATTTATGTTTGAGAGAGAATGAGAGGCACAGAGAGAGGGAGACACAGAATCAGAAGCAGGCTTCAGACTCTGAGCTGTCAGCACAGAGCCTGACACTGCACTCGAACCCACGAACTACGAGATCATGCCGTGAGTCGAAGTCAGACACTCACCTGACTGAGCCACCAGGTGCCGCATTTTCTTTTATTTTCATAGAAACCATTCTAATGAGTATGAGGCAGTATCTCATTATATTTTGGTTTGCATTTACTTAATAATTAATGATTTTGAGTATCTTTTCGTGAGCTTATTGGACATTTGTACATTTTCTTGAAAGAATTGTCTGTTCAATCCCATTGTCCATTTTTGAACCAGGTTGGTTTTTTGTTATTTAGTTTTATGATTTCTCTGTATTCTGTATATTAATCTATTATCAGAAATCAATTTGCAAGTATTTTCTCCCATTCAGTAACTTGTTTTTAACT
>NW_021870019.1:0-816 GCF_006229205.1 Suricata suricatta | reverse complement strand
CACCCGAAGAGACACCCAGACCTGGGCCGAGGGTGGGAAGATGGTAATAGAGAGTTCCGGAACAGGAAGAGGGCCCGCAGAGGAAAACCCATGGCAGGGTCGAGAAGAGACTAGAGTGACTCTTTCCCAAAAACTGACTTGGGCTCTTGGAATAAAAATGTAAAGATTACTTTTCAAGTGATTACTGTAAAGCATAAGCACGTTTCACTGGTAAGCATGGGTTTATAATCAGACGACTTTGTCATTTTGCAGGTGAAGGTGAACAGGGCAGGAAGTAGACACGGTACATGGATCAGTTTTAAGCCATTTTCATTTTGTTTATGTCTCCTAATGTCCTAGAAGGTGATGACGCCAGTAAGAAGGGGACCAGAACAAACCCTAAGGCAATGCACTGGTCACCCTCACCTTCACCTCTATGCAGGGCCTGGGAGTACAATCACATATGAAGAAAAACCCCTATGAAACACTTACATGTCCTATTGCAGAAGGCAAGTTTACGTGAGGAAAAAAGTTCATTCATTCAACAAAAATTTATTGAACACCTACTGTGTGCTTAGTCAATGGGTGCTGAGGGTGCAACAGCAAACAAAACAATGTTCTTGTGTTTATGGACCCTTGTTCTAGTGGAAGAGACAAACAGCAAACAAATAAACAAGATGGTGTTTGATGGGGGAAATAATATGAATAAAAGTAAGCAGAGTAAGGGAATTAAGTATAAGGGTGATGCTATTAAATAGAATGATGAGTGAAGGAAGAACTCTATGAATAAATGCTTCCTAGGAGACACCTACCTACATGAAATAAGGAAGGGAGACA
>NW_021870018.1:0-816 GCF_006229205.1 Suricata suricatta | reverse complement strand
GCTTGGGCGGCAGAACCTGCAGGGCCTTCAGGACATCTCGCACCAGGCTGATGCCTGAAGGGCAATCACTTGTCCCGCAAGGTGCCACTGCGTTCGGAACAGGCTGCGTGTGAGGTGCCTGTGCAGGTGTCCAGGTAGAACTGGACGGGCGGCGGAAAGGAGAGACTGGAAACGGTCTGGCTGTATCGGTAAGGCGCACGTACACAGGGCACAGAGAATGGGGACAAGGATGGAACTCAGTGTCCCCGGTGTTGAGCGGCTGTAGGCAAAAAGGAATTTGCACAAGAGGGAGAGAAGGTGTGTCTGGGGCAGGGTGAACAGGGGGCAGCTGGCAAGGAGGGGAAGGTGCCCCCATATTTAAAGGCACAGGTGCTGTCTGACGCCACTTGGCTTCAAATCGTGGAGCCGCCGCTAGGGGACTCAGAACCCTGAGGCACACTCCCCACTCCGCGTCCCCTGTGCGCAACGGCACATCACATAGTTGCTCTGATGCCAAGTACGTGACGCAGTGTCCTGCTCAGCTGAAGTATCCAAAACCTCAGCCACGATTCGTGTTTATTAAGAAGCAAACAGGACTAGACACGTCAGGTCACCGGGGACCGAGAGCATCTCAGAGCCTTCCCCGGAACGGCCCTGAATGCACTGCAGTGCATCAGGGAAAGCCCCAGCCCACGGGACTCTGGGGAAAACTCCAGAAGCCAAAAGGGGCCACAGGACAAGGAAGATGGGGAGCCCCCAGATGATCTTTACCAGAGAGGAGGCGCACAGCGTTCTGCAGCCTGAGAGGTGATGTGGACCAGAAACCACAAAACAGCC
>NW_021870017.1:0-816 GCF_006229205.1 Suricata suricatta | reverse complement strand
AAGAGAAACCAAGTGAGCAAAAGCATGGGTTAGGCAGACTGACAGAGAGAGACACAGAATCTGAGGCAGGTCCAGGCTCTGAGCTGTCAGCACAGAGCCTGAGAGTGGGGCTCCATCTCACGAATCATGAGATCAAGATCATGACCTGAGCCAAAATCAGATGCTTAACCAACTGAACCACCCAGGCACTCCAAAAGTAGAAAGCTATTAAAGTGTCTTTTCCCCTACACTTGGCTCTGCATGATTTACAAAATTCACAGATGAGCATGAGCCGGTTGATTTTACAATTTATATAATACACTTGCGTAAGTGTCCTTTCTAGACTCTCATGCTTCCTTGTATCTTAGAAGAAGAGCCTTAATATTTTCAAGGAGCTACCTTGCAATTACTTATTTTGAGGTACTTCTGAAAGAGATCTTTGGGCATATAGGTGAAAATGTACTTAAATAACTGAAAATCAAAACTAAAGCATTCAAGCATGGTCTTCGAATATTTGCTCTTTTGATGAATTATATTATTTCGTATGCCTTTCAGATAGAAGCCAGGAAGTATACCATATATAAGGATAAATAAAATACCCATATTATAGAAACCCATATATTGAAAAATTTGACCCGAAAGAAGACACACAAATATACGCCTCTAACGTAAATACAACATGTCAAATTAATGCTAATAATAGTTTAATGTTTATTGCCCAATAACAGAGAGACACACACCAATGAATGAAAATACTAGAGAAGTAATATTACCAAGTTGGTATCATAGTTCTTCTGAGGGAAAGCAAAGCTAGGAAAAATCTAACAGCCATCCCTG
>NW_021870016.1:0-816 GCF_006229205.1 Suricata suricatta | reverse complement strand
GTTTGTAGGTGTGTGTGCGCCAACTTGCAAGACAAAATGAATTTCTTGCTGTGAGTCTCTGTCAAAAAGGTTTGAAAAACATTGCTTTATCTGTAACAGAATATGAGGGTTAGCCAATTAGTTTCTGTGGAACACTACGTGAATACAAGTTTTGCAAAAATAAAATTGATGCCAGCAAGTTGTTCTTCCACAATGTAACGTAATTATACTGTTGAGAACACAAGCATATAAATGCATGTGCACAATTAAAGGTGCCATTATACCATAAGAAATGAGGTATTTTTGCATAGAATGCAAAGAAATCGCCCGAGATACCTGGCTGTGTGACACGAGGAACTGCCGGAGGCACTAGCCAGTGCATTAACGCGCACCGTATACATGATGACCACAGGGTAGGTGATGTGTCTTTTCAACATGTTTGGACATGTTTCAGTGTTTATCACTCATCGAACATTTATACCCTCAAGAATGACTGCTGGTTCCATTAGTACCTTAACATTTTTTAAATTTTCTGTGAGAAGGTAGGTTTGGGAAATTCTATCATCATTGCTTCAGACCAGGAAGGACCGAAGTACTGAAGTGCCTCGTTTTTAGGGGAGATCATTGGGATCCTGAGTAGTGGCGTGTCTGGCTGGAAAATGACGAGAACAGCAGGCCTGTGCTGAGAACCTACCGCATGCCTGTTAATTCACTGAGCAGTTTATGCACATGACCCGATTTAATTCTCGCAAGAACTCTACAAGACAGGTAATATTTCCTGTAGGTCACAGAAGTGGAAAACTTAGACCTGGGAGGTAAAGTTATCAAAAGAAAACA
>NW_021870015.1:0-1658 GCF_006229205.1 Suricata suricatta | reverse complement strand
AAAAAATAAAACAAACCTTTTATTTTTTTATTTGCAGATTTTCACTTTTGGTGCTCTTTATTCTTTTGGTATAAAGGTTTTCATATAGTATCCTTTGTCTTCAGCATGAAGATAGCTTTTACAATTTCCTGAAATGCAAGTCTTCTGGTATGCATCCTTTCATTTTTGTTTGTCTGAAAAATGTATATATTTTGCTTACCTATGTGATGGGTATTTTCACTGAATATAGAGTTCTCTATTGACAATTTTCTTTTAAAAGTTTATAAATATCTTTTCCTTTTATTTTAATTGTGTTATCAAAAGTCAGTAGTTGCTCTTATCATTGTTCCCCTCTATATGTGTATTATTTTTCTTCATAGTCTTTGAATAATGTTTCCTCTAGCTTTTATTTTCAGTAATTTATCTATGATTTGTTTCAGTTTGCTTGTGTTTAACTTTTTGTCTATTTGACATATAGTTACCAGATGCTTAATTTGATATTTTTCAAAACATTTCAAAAATTCTTAGCCATTTAAAAATAGTTTATTTTTCTCCACCCCCTTCTGAGATCACACGCAAAATAAGACACCAAATTTAGAGAAGTGCAGTTATACAGTTTACCAGCTATGCAGCCTTGATCAAGCTATTTGAGTATATTTACTTCAGTTTCTTCATCTTTTAAGGTGGATAAAACAACAGAACTTAAATTCACCTAAAATTGTGATTCTATTTAGTATACTCATAGTACTTCCTATGGTCTGGGAGATAGATATTTAAGGTTCTTTAAATGGATTAACTCCTTTAATCTTCACTACAGCACTATAGGGTAAGTACTCCTCTTATTAATTCTATTTAGTAAAAGAGGTAATTTATGCAAGGCCATACCAGTAGCCAGTGGCAGACATATGATTTGAATCAGGCATTCTGGCTCCTGAGCCAGGCTCTCGATTGCTCACTGAATGAGTTAAACATGTTACACACTTAGAACAGTGCCTGTCACACAGACAGTATGAAATACATCTTAGTGTTTATTATTAACATATGTATATTTTAAATTTATTGTTGGATCCAACATATTTCTAGGAAGGATTTATAAAACTTGGAAGATTAGAGTGTATTGGAATTGAGTAATTTTAGTGAAAGAATCTGTAGTCTAGCAAAATATTTCCTCAGTGCTCTGTGGGTCATCAGGCCATGAGGAGGGCAAGCATGAAGTGCTTCTTGGATTTGTGCCTTGTCAGAGGCCAGCTGGGTGTGCAGAACTTGTCTGATTGATAGCTATGGACAGTCAGTGCACTACTATATTTAACTGAAAGTTAGTAAAATAGAATGCAGTCCAGAGCAGGGAGTCAGTGGATTTGTAGAAACTCAGGACCTCATCATTAGGACATTTAAGAATGAAAACTGATTCTTCCAGATCCAAGTGCTATAACAAGGCAATGAGCAAGCAGGGGAAGGTCATATTTACAAATTATGTTGCCATTCCTGTTTTTTAAGTAATATCATTTCTTTTTTAAAAAGTTTGGTTGAGGGGATTCTGGGTGGCTCAATCAGTTGTGGGTCTGACTCTTGGTATTGGCTCAGGTCATGATCTCACAGTACTGTGAGTTCAAGCCCCACATAGGGCTCTACACTGAAATGTGGAGCCTGCTTAGGATTCTCCCCACTCACACTGTCTA
>NW_021870014.1:0-816 GCF_006229205.1 Suricata suricatta | reverse complement strand
TTAAATCAGATTAACACTAGAAAAGTATGTTTCTTACAAGGACACTGTTATTGGATTTGGGGGCCACTTCAGTATGGTCTCATCTCAATCCTTCATCTGCAAAGACCCTATTTCCAGATAAGGCCACATTCTGAGTTTCCAGGTGGGCATGAATTTTTGGAGGACACGATTCAACGCACTCCAGTTGCCAATGATTAAAACTTGGTAGGTTTCATAAAATACGAAGATTTCTCCTGAACGGTCAGCTTGCCCCAATAGGTCTGCAATGAGAGGGGCTGAGGGGCAGCTTGCTCTTCCCCGAGGCAGGCCTCCTCCAGGCACCTGGCTGCTCTGCCCAGCTGCTCACCTGCAGGCCCTGATTTAGTCCAAGGGGAGCAGTCCTGGGCCTCTGTGAGGCTAGAGTCTGCTGCCTGCTCTCCCGTCTCCTTCCGGGTACCTCCCTAGTGACGGGGACTCATTTATACTATGCACGAGGTTAATAGTATTTATTTCCAGAGTCAGAATCCCCAGTGATTCCAACTAAGGACACCAAACTGAAACCCATGCAAGTCCAAAATGCAGGTCAGGTGATCGTGGAGAGTGCTGTGACACAGGATAGAGAAGGAGAGTGTAGGCTCATAGAACAGGCAAGCCAGGCAGCTCCCATTCTGATCCCGGTGTGGTCTTGAGTAACTCAGTCTCAGCTAGCCTCCGTTTCACATCTGTGAAAGGGGTATAATTACAGTTCTTTCAATATTATGAGAACTTGAAATACTGTATATAAAGTATCTAGCAAAGTCCTGGTATGTAGTCAAGGCTTAATACATTTATTTTTTT
>NW_021870013.1:0-816 GCF_006229205.1 Suricata suricatta | reverse complement strand
TTATCTAACCACTAAATAATTTGCCATTCAAATAGTCCATTTTGCGTTCTTAACAACTTCAAGATGTGTTTTATCAAAATACTCAATTTGAGTTTTTCCCTTGACTCAGACAAGAGTCCCAGTTTTCCAATATCACTGCCTCTATACATTAATGAAATATAATTTCTATTTAAATAATATTATGTGTTTTAAAATCCATGATCAATCAAATAAAAATAATTTCGAATTATGATGCATTGGTTCTAGTCAAGTGTTTTCCATTTAACGTTACTTATTAAGTGCTTTAAGGACTGCTCATGGGTGCTTGAATCTCTTCTATTTAGATTTTTCTTAATATTTTATTTATTTTTGAGAGAGAGAGAGACAGCGTGAGCAGGGGAGGGGCAGAGAGAGAAGGAGACACAGAATCAGAAGACAGACTCCAGGCTCTGAGCTAGCTGTCAGAACAGAGCCCGATGCAGGGCTTGAACCCATGTGAGATCGTGACCTGAGCCAAAGTCCAAAGCTTAACTGATTGAGCCACCCAGGTGCCCCAAATCTCTTCTATTTAGGATCCGGAGAACTTTCTTTAGTTACTAGTTGTCATGCTTTGGAGGTATGACTTTTTTTTTCAAGTTCTCGGCAGTTAGAAGGTAGGAAGAAGTGTCTTTCCCTGTGCTTTTCCTTCTTGACACAACTGGCCAAGGAGATACCTGTGTGCATACATACAGAGCATCCTCTTCCGAAGAGAGTTAAGTAGGACTGGAGTGTAGGAGACTTCTCCAGCCGCTGTCTCTTCTCTTCTCATTTTTTAAAAATTATTTTTATTTCCCCCCC
>NW_021870012.1:0-816 GCF_006229205.1 Suricata suricatta | reverse complement strand
ACAGCCTCCCCGCCTCCAGGTCCTTAATCACACCCGCGAAGACCCTCAGGCCACGAGAGGTCACCGGGCCGCAGACTCTGGGGGTGAGGCCGCGGGGGTCAGGAGCTGGGTGTCTTGGGGGGGGGCGTCATTCTGCCCACCACAGGAGCAGGACCTCCGATGCACACGTGTCGCTCCCTTGGAGCCCCGGGAGCCGGGGAGGGGCTCTGGCGGGGCACCCCCCGCGAGCAGCGTGGAGGTGGTGGCCGTGGAGGCCGCGGTGAGCGAATGAGGCGGTGGCAGAGGCCACCGTTCTCCCCGGAGGCCAGGACGCTCGGGGCGGAGGGACCCCAGCCCGAGGCGCCCTCCGGGCTCTGAGCAGGAACGGGCCGTGGGCCAGCTGAAGTCATAGTGAGGCGGGCGCGGAGGGTAATTTCCAAAACATGTGGCTGAGCGGGACTGGGGCCGCGGGGCTCCAGGCCGTGATGCAAAACAGATGGGGCGGCTGGGTGTCCCCACACCAACGGCCCCGCAGGGGGAGCGCGAGCACCACGGTCCCCAGCGCCCCGGATGATGGGGGGCAGGGGGGGTGATGTGTGGCCCCAGCCACCCCAGGAGGTCACAGGGCATCCTGACCTGGGGGGGGCGGTTCTGGGGGTGAACATGCTGCTGCCCGTCAGCCGTGGCCGTGGACGGGGCAGTGCGTGTCCCCAGCCCCCCCCCCCGGGGGCAGCACGCACCGACGGCCCCGGAGACGCCCCGGGGAACACGTCTGTGGGGACACGCGCTGGCCCGCCCGGGCGGAGGGGCCTCCGCTGCGTTTTCCCGGTTGCAGAA
>NW_021870011.1:0-816 GCF_006229205.1 Suricata suricatta | reverse complement strand
GGCGGTCAGCACAGAGCCCGACGCAGTGCTCGAACCCACGAGCCAGAGATCCTGACTTGAGCCTAAGTCGGACGTTTTACTGATTGAGCCCCCCAGGCGCCTCTGACATAACTTTATCTCCAGCAAGAACCTGCTCTCCTCAGGTGCACACCGTGCTCTCCCCTCCCCCAACCCCCGCCCACAACACACATACACACACACACACACACACCCTCGGGCACGCATACAGTGCACCACGCACCACACGTGTGCACTTGGCGGGGAGGGGTCTCTCCCCACCCCCACCCCAGGGACCCTCTAGAAGCCTTTCTGAACCAGGTGCTGGGCAGGCGTGCATTTGCAAAGCAGGTCAAAGTCAGGTCACCCCGCTTGCAGCTAGGCCTGGAATGTGGCACTTTCTAAACTCCTAGGACTCACTGCCCCCTAGAGGCTCCGTGGTGGCACTATTTCCCCGATGTGAGGTAAAAATAAAAAGCCTGGCCAGGGTGTCTAGGTGGCTGGGTCAGGTGGGTGTCTGACTGTGATTTCGGCTCAGGTCACCATCCCACTGTTCGTGAGTTCAAGCCCCGTTGGGCTCTGCACTGACAGCGCTGAGCCTGCTTGGGGCTCTGTCTCCCTGTCTCTGTCCCTTCTCTCTCTCTCAAAAATAAATAAACTTTAAAAACAGGGACAGGCCAGTGGATGGTGTCCTGCAGGATAGAGGGCGGGAGGGGGTATCTGAGGAAGGCCCATTTCTCACTTGGACTTGGAGAGCTGTGGCCGCCCTTGGAGCTGCTGGCCGGGCCACCAGTGGGCTGAGGTTTTGCTACCCGACAC
>NW_021870010.1:0-816 GCF_006229205.1 Suricata suricatta | reverse complement strand
CCGAGAATTCTTCTATGTAAGATTCACAAGGTTGGGGAGCAAGGGGACAGGAAGAGAATGATTACCATGGCACCTGTCTGAGAGCCAGAAAAGTTGGAACTCCTGTACACTGTCGGGAGGAGGGGTGTAAAATGCTGCACCTGTTGTGGAAAACAGTTTGACAACTCCTGAGAAAAGTGAAACAGAACCACATGACCCCAAAATCCCACTCCTGGTGTTTACCCCGAAGAACTGAACACAGGTGTTCCAACAAACACTCGTGTATCTGTGCTCAGAGCAGGGCTGTTCTCAGTAGCCAAAAGGTGGAAACAACCCAGATGTCCATTGTCTGATGAAGAGATGGACAAAAAGTGGTCTATCCACTCAATGGAACACTCGTCAGCCATAAAAAGGAATGAAGGACTGACATCTGCTACCATACGGATGAACCTTGAAGCCAGACATAAAATGTTGTGTGTATATTGTATATGTTTGATAGGAAATGTCAAAAACAGGTAAATGAGACAGAAAGCATACTGATGGTGGCCCAGGGGTGGGGAAGAGAGGATAAACAGAGGCTGTTCATGGGTCTGGGGTCTCCTCTGGGTGGGGGGAGTGTTCCGGAATGAGATGGAAGTGGTGGTACAAGACTGTGAACGTGGTAACCACCACTGAACTGTTTACTGCAAACAGTTTTACGTTACAAAAGGTGGCAGCATGTGTCCTGCAACGGAGTCTGAAGTGAGGCAAGCATGTCGCCACCACGCACCCATGGGCTTCCCGGAGCGCCACTGGGGGTGACCGGCCCCAGAGGCAAACCACCCCCGCATCCAGTCC
>NW_021870009.1:0-816 GCF_006229205.1 Suricata suricatta | reverse complement strand
GAAGTACCAAAGCAAGTAAAAAGCCTTGGTTTTTGAATAACCTACTCCATACAAGAGAGAGTGCTTCCAACAATTGTAAATCCAGAGAGCTTAAAATAAAAATGCTGTTTAACCAGAGTACCATTTTTTGTTCCTCTGGTGCTTAACAGGTAGTGACGTGACTTAGTATAAGACAGACGAGGGGGGAGAGCCAAGATGGTGGAGAGGAAGGGAGCTCTGTAAACTCCATCTGCCCCGTCTATCGAACTGAGAAGGATATTACTCTCATCTGCAAGAGCGGAAGGAGAAAATACGGACTCCAGAAAGAATAGAACCTCAAGGATACCTGAGTGAGTGAGTGCGGACTGGGGAGATCTGAAAATGGGCCAGCCCTGATGGGCAGGGGAGGCAGGATCCCCAGCCCAACGCGGGGCAAGCTTGCAGAGCCCAAGAGACAAAGGGAAGAGACAGAGACTCTGAACATGCTCATAGTACTGTCTCTGGGGAAGAGGTAAGGAACGCTTGGTGGTGCTTGGAGACAGAAATTCACTCCATAGATAACTGCTGGGTAGCCTAAATCCCGAACCCAGGCAGTGCAAGGGAAGGAACAGCTTCCAGACCTAAGCCAGCTCGGCGGGAAATCAGCCGCAGCAGCAGCGGCTGCGCAGGGAGAAGCAGCCACAGTAGCAGCCTGGCAGCTGCGCCGGGGGTACGCACTTTGAGAGGCAGCTGCAGCAGCAGTGCGCCGAGGAGCGGCTGCAGCAGCGGCCCCAGCTGTGCCAGGGGTGCGCACTTTGAGAGGTGGCCGGGGCGGCGGTGGCGGGCCGCGGTGGCGGT
>NW_021870008.1:0-816 GCF_006229205.1 Suricata suricatta | reverse complement strand
AAAAAAAAAAAAAAAGCTGAATCTCTCTTGGTTTCTGATAGCTGTTGCTCAAGGCGCTGTGCGCTGCTGGAAATGAGTTGGGAGCTCCTGCAGTCTAAGCGCGTGCCCAGGCCTCCACCTGCCACCCACTCCTTGTCGTGGGTCGTGTAGGTGTGGGCCCTATTTTTTCCTGTGGGCACCCAGGATTCGTGCAGTCCGTGCAGGGGGCGAGGTGCGCCGTGGAAATGTGGTCTGTGATCCCGTTCCCAAAACCGAGTTCGAATTGCTCGCCCCTGGCGCAGCCGCAGCCTCGACTGCTTCTCACCGGGAAGTCTGCACCCCTGGCACAGCCGCGCTCCGGCCGCTTCTCGCCAGAAATGCGCTCCCCTGTCTCTTCCTTTTGTTTCTCGGGCTCCGCGCGCTTCCCCCACATTGGGCTGGGGATCTTGTCTCCCCTGCCCGTCATGGCCTGGCCTGTTTTCAGATCTCCCCCATTCGCCCTCACTCACTCAGGTATCCTTGAGGTTCTATTCTTTCTGGAGTCCGAATTTTCTCCTTCCGCTCTTGCAGATGAGAGTAATATCCTTCTCAGTTCGATAAATGGGGCGGACAGAGTTTACAGAGCTCCCTTCCTCTCTGCCATCTTGGCTCCTCCCTCTTTATTTTTATTTTCGAAAGACAGAGAGACAGCACGAGCAGGGGAAGGTGAGAGAGAGGAGACACAGAATCTGAAAAAGGCTCCAGGCTCTGAGCTAGATGTCAGCACAGAGCCCAACACAGAGCTTGAATCCACAAACCGTGAGATCATGACCTGAGCCAAAGTCAGACGCTTCACAG
>NW_021870007.1:0-816 GCF_006229205.1 Suricata suricatta | reverse complement strand
GGGCCTGCTAGCTTGTGTTCTGCCCTCAACGTGCCTCACCATGCCTCACCAAAGATAGTATATACTTAGTAGAGCTGTGGGGCTCCTGGGTAGCTCAGGTGGTTAAGTGTCCAGCTTAGGCTCAGGTCATGATCTCACAGTTCCCGAGTTCGAGCCCTACACGGGGTTCTCTCTTGTCACTGCAGAGCCCATTTCAGATTCTGTGTCTCCCTCTCTCTGCACCCCCCTCCCCACCCTGCTTGCTCATGCATGCATGTGCACTTTCTCTAAAAAATAAATATTTAAAAAATATATACACTTAGTAGAGTTTTTGTGAGGATTAAGATAAAGGGGTAAATATATGTAAAACAGTGAGCTTAGAGCTAGCACCATTATGGATATTCAATAAAGGCCTATCTTCCATCTCACCATAATCATAGCCCTGCATTTGGGACTGTGGGTATTCAAAAGAGGCAGAAATCTGATGTTTAGTTTATTTGGGTACTGAGGAAAACAGCATAGAGTAAGTTGTAAATGCTTCAATTTGCAGATGAGCATTTTATTTATTTATTTTTAATGGTTTTTTATTTTTTTATTTTTTTTTGTTTTTTTTCCATAGTATTTTATTGTCAAATTGTTTTCCATACAACACCCAGTGCTCTTCCCCTCAAGTGCCCTCCACCATCACCACCACCTGTCTTCCCCCCTACCCCCTCCACCCCAACCCTCAGTTCATTCTCAGCTTTCAATAGTCTCTCAAGTTCTGCATCCCTCTCTCTCCCCAACTCTCTCTCCCTCCTCCGTTCCCCCTGGTTCTCCATTAGGTCTCTCCTGTTT
>NW_021870006.1:0-816 GCF_006229205.1 Suricata suricatta | reverse complement strand
ACAGCAATTCTGAAACACAGTATGGAGTTTCCTCAAAAAGTTAAAAATTGATTTACCCTACAACCCAGCAACTGCACTACTAGGTGCAAGGGGCACATGCACCCCAATGTTTATAGCAGCTCTATCAACAAAAGCCAAATTATGGAAAGAGCCCAAATGTCCATGGACTGATTAACAGAAAGATGTGGTATATATACAACGGATGTATATGGATATATATATAAAATATATATGCAATATATATATACTCGTTCAAAAAGAATGAAATCCTGCCATTTGCAACAATGTGGATGGAATGAGAGTGCATTATGCTAAGTGAAATAAGTCAGAGAAAGACAAATACAATTTCACTCATATGTGGAATTTAAGAAACACAATAGATAAACATATGGGAAGGGAAGGGAAAAGAAGATAAAAACAGAGAGGGAGACAAACCATTAGAGAATCTTAAATACCAAGAACAAAGAGAGGGTTGCTGGAGTGGAGGGCGGGGGGATGGGCTAAATGAATGATGGGCATTAAGGAGGCCACTTATTGGAATGAGCACTGGTGTGTTACATGTCAGTGATGAATCACTGGGTTCCCTGAAACCAATACTGCACTGTAGGTTAACTAACTTGAATTTAAGTAAATTAAAAAATAAAAAGCCAACCCTCTCAAATAGTAGAGTTCTTTCTACCTAATTGCCTTCAAACTGTAATTTTCCCCTGTATTTGAATTGGAACCAGAACATGGGCTCTTCCTTGGTGTTGAGGCTCGCCTGGGTCTCCAGCTCGCCGACTCCCCTGCACACTCGAGCACTTGCTAGCTCCATAA
>NW_021870005.1:0-816 GCF_006229205.1 Suricata suricatta | reverse complement strand
CTCTTCCCCTCCTTTGCTCTCCCTCTCCCTCAAAAATAAATAAAATAGGGGTGCCTGGGTGGCTCAGTGGGATGAGCCTCCGACTTCGGCTCAGGTCATGATCTCACGGTTGGTGGGTTTGAGGCCCACATCGGGCTCTGTGCTGACAGCTAGCTCAGAGCCTGGAGCCTGCTTCAGATTCTGTGTCTCCCCTCTCTCTGACCCTCCCCTGTTCACGTTCTGTCTCTCTATCTCTCAAAAATAAATAAATGTAGAAAAAAAGATTTTAAAAAATAAGCATAAGCCATGTATCTCTCACTCACAGTACTGACAGCTTTGCAACTTTGTATTTATCTCAGTGGTAATTTGATGGTCTCTCCTTCACCAAACTGTAAGCTCGGCGAGGCCTGGGGCTGAATATATGTCCTTCGCGGTTGTTTCCCCAGCACCTAGCACAGTGATTGGCTTACGGTAGACGCTCAATTAGAACATAAGTACATAAGGAATGAATGAATGGATGGATCCCGACCTGACAGCACAGGCTTCATGCAGGGCAGTGTAAATACCGACTCCTCTTCCAACGAAGAAAAGCACAGCTCAGAATCTGGAATCATTTGTGGATCGCCAACGTGAGCGCACCAATGCGCTGACCTCCCACAACATCCTTTCCACGCCAAGTGGGCACTGCGAAGTGTGAGCCTGCTCCACGTCACCCAGCCGGTAACCGGCCGACCCTCAGTCATGACTCCCATTCCCCAGATGCGGAAACTTGGGGAAAGACGGGCCCGCCCGCCTGCCGGGAGCAAGAGAAAGGAAGGGTGGGGGACGCAGGACGGC
>NW_021870004.1:0-1658 GCF_006229205.1 Suricata suricatta | reverse complement strand
TATTGTGGCTTTCAAGCCATGAATTAGCCTCATTTGGGTGTTTGTAGAATGCAGGAGAGAGATAAGGCAGTATCTTATTAGGACAGTAGAACACCCACAAACAACGATAACACAAGATTTAAATTTTGCCAAATGAGAGTTGTAGATAGGAATGTTGCCATGTTGCCATGGATTTTTTTTTTTTGTAAAAGTTTGAAAATCTTCAACCTTACCAAAAAAGTAAAAAATACAACAAACATACCTTTGAACCTAATTCACCAACTATGAACATCTCCCCAACGTTTGCTCTCTCTCTGGTGCTGGTTCTACCCTTATCTATTTATCTATTATTTGAAAGTATGTTGGGGGCGCCTGGGTGGCTCAGTCAGTTAAGCATCCAGCTTCGGCTCAGGTCATGATCTCATGGTCCGTGGGTTCAAGCCCTGCATCGGGCTCTGTGCTGACAGCTCAGAGCCTGGAGCCTGCTTCCGATTCTGTATCTCCCTCTCTCTCTGACCCTCTCCTGCTCACACTGTCTCTCTCTGTCTCTCAAAAATAAATTAAAAAACATTTAAAAAAACTTTAAAAAGAAAGTATGTTGAAGTATTTATAGCCCTTCTTCCCCAAAGGTTTCATCCCCAATGTTTCTTCTAAAACAAAAAAGGATATTGTCCTATATAATTTGAATATCACTGTCACACCTGAGGACTATAACACTAACAAATAATATTATCGAATGTACAGTGTGTATTCACATGTGCCAGCCATCCCAGACCCTGTCAAGGACAAGGCAGTGTATTTAATCTTCATGCCTCTAATGTCTCCTTTTACCCAAAACAGATCCCTTACCTCTGTTTTTGTTTTTGTTTTCATTAGCACCATATTTTTTTTAAGAGTCCAGGCCAGTTGTTCTGTAGAATGTCATGCAGTCTGATTTTGTCTGACGGTATCCTCATTATTCGATTCAGGTTCAATATGTTGGGCCAGAATGCTAAATGCCCTTCTCCCTGCATCAGAGTGAGAGCCCATGATGTCAGCTTCTCCCATGACCCTGATGCTGACAGGTGGCTGGGCTGGGCAGGGAGGTTTCCCCTTGTGATTAATAAATAGCCTGCTACTCTGACGCAGTGTGATGAACCTGCTCCCACACTTTTCATCTCATGGTTTTCACCTGACCCAATTAGTGGCAATGACAAAATGATTCTCTAATTCCATTACTTTCTCTTCAACTCTGTCTCTTCCTTTTGTTTGGTTCCAGTTTGCTTTTGCCATGTGGGTTGGAAGGAGGAGGATCCTGTCTCTAGCTGGGGCAACAAAGGAAGCACTTGAGGGAGGAGACGACATTGGGAGATGTGGAAGGATATTGAAAAAGCTGCATCTGGTGCCTTCTATCAGGAAAGAGATTCTCCCTACAAATGTAAATACTGTCCTGGCTGAGGCACCGCAGTGGCGCTCCTTTCTCCAGTTTCCTGCCAGTTCATGTGGACTCACATGAGGAGCCATGTGGGAAAGATGTGAGAGTAGAACTGTGTTCACAGCCAGGACAGCAGGCTGCTGGTTCTTTGGGCAACATGAGAAGGTCAGGCTCCGGTCTTGCCCACTGCCCAGAGCGCTCCATCAACCTTGACCAGACACTGTGCAGCTCCTCTGGGCCAAGGACCCCCTGCTCCTCAGACTCA
>NW_021870003.1:0-816 GCF_006229205.1 Suricata suricatta | reverse complement strand
GAGGACGGGGCAAGAACAGAGCGAGGGCAGCGGCCCTGCGAGCGTGCCTTGACACGGAGCCACGGAGCTTCAGAGTCGAGAACACAACTGAAACCGAACGGGAACCGTGAGAAGCCCCAAATCGATGACAGTGCCGTGGGGGCTCCGAGACTGTGAGGTGCGGTGTGGAAGACACGAGAGGACCTGGGAGGAGGACGCGCCCTTTCGCTGACCTGGAGCACTGGGGGGAAGGGGGTCGGAAGGACACTCAGGACCCTGTCTCCAATGTCCCAACTTTGAGATGCTCACTAAGCATCCGGGCGGAGACGCTGAGCAGACGCTTTGTGTGAGTCTGGGAACCGGGGAGGCGGCCCAGGGACAGTACAAATGTGAGCGGCGCTGGCTGTCACTGGTGTTTAGAGCCATGAGACAGGATGAGATCCCTGAGGGGACGTGGACAAGACACAGGGCCGGCCTGGGGCCTGAACCGTAGGCCCTGAGTCCTTGGAGAATGAGGATGCACCAGCCGGCTCGGGGGAGGGAGGCAGGAGCCAGGCGCTCCTCCGGAAGGAAGCAAGCGATGGGGGGTCCCTCTGAGGAGAAAGGGGCCCTGGTGGTTCAGGTGGAGACTTCCAGCAGCCACCGGAGGTAGCAGCGGACCCGGCAGGGAGCAGCCTTTGAGGAGCGTGAGGGGCTCTGACCAGTAAACTCACAGTCTTCTGTTAGCTTCAGGTGCACAGAGATCTCTTTCTCAAGAGTTCTCTACAGAGGAGCAGAGAAACGGGACAGGAGAGAGGGAGTAACAGGTGGGGGGCGGGGGTGGAGGCCGGGCAGCCC
>NW_021870002.1:0-816 GCF_006229205.1 Suricata suricatta | reverse complement strand
AGTGAGGACGCTGAAAGCCCTCTGCTTTCCCCTGTGGGACTTGAGAGACAAGGCCAAGGCTCATAGGAGGGAGAAGGCAGAAGCCTGAGGACAGGGCTGAGAGGCCTGAGAGGAGCCTCCAGTCTCTCCTTGTTGCCCATGTGGGGTTTAAGTGGCCCTGGGCCTGGGGAGCCTGGCTGGAGCCATTAGCCGTGGCACCACCAGCCCCTCTCAGGGAGCTGGAGCTGGGGGGCTTCTGGCAGCCAGGCCGATGCCCCCAGGCTGCCTCCCGCCCTGCAGAGCCCTGTCCACCGAGGTCTAGAGGCTCTGCCAGCCTCTGTGGGGCTCAGCTTTTATCTCTGCCCGCCAGGAACTGCCAAGCGTGCCACAAACTGTCTGAGCCTGAGCCCGCCGCTGCTCAGGAGCTCGCTGCCCACGCCGCCTGCCTCCACACCAAAGCACAGGTCAGGCAGGAGGAGGAAGCGTAGGCTCTGCCAGCCCGAGGGGCCCGGCCCTCCCCAGGCAGGATGAAGCACCCGGCCCCCCACGTCCCCACCTGTTGTTACGAGTGTTCTCTGGGTCTCAGCGCACCCACCTGTGCACTGTGGAGATGTGAGGACAAAGGCTGACTTTTATCTGAGCCAGGCGCTGCCCAGGACGCTTTTCTGCGTTAACTCCTTAATGTTCGCAACTGCCCCCCAACACAGACACTGTGGTATCCACTTTGTCCAGATACGGAAACTGGGGCAGACGCCCAAGTTCACACAACCAGACAGGAACAAAGCCAGGATCCTCCCCCTGGTAAACCGGCCTTGCTCTCTGTGGGTCCTGACATGC
>NW_021870001.1:0-816 GCF_006229205.1 Suricata suricatta | reverse complement strand
TAGCCTGAGCCAAAATGAAGAGTTGGATGCTCAACCAGCTAAGCCACCCAGATGCCCCCTTGCAGTTTCTACTTACATCATACCTCGTAGAGACCAAGCTCTAAAAAGAGAAGAACATCAAAATGTTTGTCATAAAGATGTTGAATGGCTGCTAGTAAGTCAATAAAATTAGTAATAAAAGTGAAATTTTTCACATTATTTGATATTCAGATCTTAAGTACTAGT
This sequence comes from Suricata suricatta, assembly GCF_006229205.1. NCBI lineage: Eukaryota > Metazoa > Chordata > Mammalia > Carnivora > Herpestidae > Suricata > Suricata suricatta. The sequence continues at coordinate 591 of NW_021870001.1, read as the reverse complement.
TAGAAATAGCATACAAAATGGTTTTGCTAGCCATAATTTAATTTTTATATAAGTAATTTTTTTAAGAAATGATCTGTGTACAGTATTTAAAAAACTTCTGGTTACTGCTTTCTACAATTATGGTTGAGATCTATAAACCATTATCAGCAAGCATTCATAGTATTAGTCTGTATTTTTTCAGTAATTTTGGGATAAATCCTTTGAGTAATAGTACACATGATATGTAGATTATTTGTGAAACATTGTTTTAATGATAGAGATATTTGCTATTGGGGTGTCTGAGTGGCTCAGTCAGTTAACCGTCTGACCCTTGATCTCTGCTCAAGTCATGATCTCATGGTTCTTGAGTTTGAGGACCCATGTAGGGCTCTGCACTGACTGCATGGAGACTGTCTAGGATTTTCTCTGACTCAAAGTAAAATAAAAAGATACTTTGTTTCCACTCAAATGTAAACTTAATCGATCACACTGGGAAATAGAATCCAAATTTCTGGACCATGTTCTTTTTAAAGAAACCTCTGTCTGGATGTAGAATATATCCCTATTTATTCTTTAAAAGAAATAAAATATTAGAAAAAGTATTGCATAGTG
>NW_021870000.1:0-816 GCF_006229205.1 Suricata suricatta | reverse complement strand
CATTTTATCACAATAAGAAAAAATGCCGTTTATCTCAGGTCTTTGAAACTCAGTGTGGCAGTCCATTTGACATAATGAGTTTCTCATCTAAAGACTGCTCTCCCCGTGGAAAATCAAAGCCTACCTGTAGAAGTGGCATATGGGGACGATTTGGTTATAAGCAGCAGAAAACAATGCAAAGCGTCTCCACAATAGGAGGATACTTACCGCGCGGAAGGATAAATATGGAGGGAGAGCGCTTCTAGGATTGGTTAGGGTGCAGACAAAGTGATGTCATCAGCCTTGTCCTTTACCCTCCTTTCACCTTTAGAATGTGCTTGTTACAAGGAGGTTGCCCTCATCCTGACATCATATGCAGATCAGGTAACATCCAGCAGCAAAAAAAGGGAACTATTTCTTTCCAGAGTGAAGAACTCTTTTCTAGAAGCCTTCCAGCCAACTTCCTCTTGTGACTCATTATCCAGAACTATGTCCCATACTTGTCCCTAAAACAACTCCCAGCAAGAGAAATGGCACTACACGAGTGACCACGTGACCAGGCAGGATCGTTGAAGCCATGTGGGGGGTGGGTGGATGCTGGAACAGAAGAAGGGAGATACTATGGAAGAAGAGCAAAGAAGAGTAACAGGACAAAGGCAACCATTGAATCTTGCCAGAAGTATGATCCTGGGAACATATAAATGTCTCTGAAACTCCGTTTCCACAACTGAGGGTAACAATAGCTACCCCAGCTGGGTGGATGGGAGGAGTGAGTTAGGTGATGTTTACTCTGTTGTACCTAACAGAGTGATTATACACATTATTGTATTAAACATT
>NW_021869999.1:0-816 GCF_006229205.1 Suricata suricatta | reverse complement strand
TTTGTCCTCTCTTGATCTTAGAGAAATAGACTAGAAAATGTCTTCCCTGAGGTTAGAACTTTAGATTTCTCAAAACTAGTTTTGGGGCTTGGGGGGGGTCATTTTTCTAGGTCATTATAAACCTATATAGTAGGTCTCTCATTCTTCTTGAGTTATGTATGTATTATAAGCTGCATCATACCATAAATACACTATTTGGATGGTGATGATACATTAAATAGTTATTTGTTACATTTCTGTGCTATGTTAAGAAATAACAAAAAATTGTTTCAGAAATTTGTAGTAATGACATTACATTATGAAGACACTTAAAGATAAGACTTATTTCATCAAGAATTTTTTCAAAGACACCAAATGTAGAAATAAGACAACATTATTGTTCCAGTTTTAGTTACATGAGGGAGATGTAGGATTGATGCAGCAGATTCATTTCATTTAAAATAAATGCGTTGAGAATTATTTAAAATGTGTTGGCTCTAGTTTTCTGGAAGTTTCTAATAAAATTAGTGAAGAAGAGCATTGATGAGACTAATTTTGAGATCAAGGTATAACTGTTACAATATGAGATGTAATTAAAAATCATTTCAATAAAATTTAATTTGCAGAATGGCTTGCTGTTCTATGAAATAAAGGAAGGACATGAGATGCTTTAGAATGCTGTGCTGCATTTAGCCTCAGTGGATATGGATTCAATCAGTCAACTAATTCTTTTCTATTTTTTATTTTGTCTTTTTAAAACCATAACATTTAATGTGACCGTGACATTTTTGCTTCCTCCTATGTTATGTGTGAACTCTACTAAAAGTTAATAAAGGT
>NW_021869998.1:0-816 GCF_006229205.1 Suricata suricatta | reverse complement strand
TGGCCATTTGTAGGAAAGTGGATGGACCTTGAGGGTGTCATGTTGAGCGAAGTAAGCCAGGCAGAGAAAGACAGAAACCATATGTTTGCACTCATAGGTCTAACAGGAAAACAGGAGAGACCTAATGGAGAACCAGGGGGAGTGGAGGAGGGAGAGAGAGTTGGGGAGAGAGAGGGATACAAAACTTGAGAGACTATTGAATGCTGGAAATGAACTGAGAGTTGAAGGGGAAGGGGAAGAGGGGAAAAGAGGTGGTGGTGATGTTGGAGGGCACTTATGGGGAAGAGCACTGGGTGTTGTATGGAAAACAACTTGACAATAAAATATTTAAAAAATTAAAATAAAAAAAAAAGAAAGAAACTTGCTTTTTGGGTCTAAGTAAAAAAAATATATATATATATACCATTATTTATAACAGCAAAAAAATCCAAAGATTAACTACCCACAATAATTAAATTATGCTATTTTAAATGGTGTGGGATTAATCTTAAATGGTTTTTATAATTTGATTTATAGTCTTAAATGCATGTGATAGACAAAAAATAAAGTTGGAAGTCTATGATTTAGGTATCTGTCTCATAAGTGTAAAAATGAACATAAAACAAAGTGATAAATGTAGAGAAAAAGAAAAGTTTTAGAAGGTGCAGAAATCAATAAAAGGAAAACAGATATGAAATAGAAAATGGAATAACAAAGCTAAAAGTAGGTTCTTTGGCACAATGTTAAGAAGGTGATAATTCTTGAGAGAACTTTTAAAAGATAAGTCATCAAAATTAGAAATGCATAAATTTGTACTGCTATAGATCTTATAGCTAA
>NW_021869997.1:0-816 GCF_006229205.1 Suricata suricatta | reverse complement strand
ACCCTTTTTCTTAAGTAGCCTAGTCCAAGAATAGATCTGGTAATGACCGCTCCATCACTAGAGGCATGAAAGCAGAGGGCTGAGCACCCTTGCCAAAGACAACAGTTGCAGGAGATACCGGCCTTGGGTTAGGGTGGGACCATAGACTTTTCATGGCTTCCTTCAGATGAGACATAACTTCTGCTGAGAAGAGAGATGACAGTGAGCTGCGAAGAGGGGAGGGGTGCTGAGAAGACCTGGAGCAACCCCTCCGGCTTGGATGTGTGAAGTTCAGTGTCTGAATGACCTCCTGCCCTATCTTGTCTCCTTCTCAGGCACGGCCGCTGAAAGTCAGCCCCCAGCAGCCTGGACCCTCTGGTCCAGTCCCGCAGCCCCCCAAAACCAAGCTCCCCTCAACTTCCTGTGTCCCAGATCCTACGAAGCAGGCAGAAGAAATCTTGAATGCCATTCTACCCCCAAGGTAAAAAAAGTAGGAGCAGCGGCTGAAAGAAAGCCCAGACTTTGCTTTCCAGCACTCCAGAATGTAGGAAGAGGCACCCTGTCTCTGTTCCTGCCAGCGTTTCCTCCCAGCATCCCAGAACTCCTAGAGCTTGCAGATCCCAGGCTGGATCCTGAAAGGATGGGGGAGACCTCTTCTTGGCCATCCTCGTTTCCTGAGGACCCTAACCCAAACTTGTGGCTTTAAATACCATCTATATGCTGATGGCTCCCAAATGTGTTATTCCCAGCCCTGTCCTTTCCTCTAAACTCCAGACCCATATGTTCTACCGCTTCCTTATTATCTTCATGAAGGTGCCTCGTAGATCTCTAAAACTC
>NW_021869996.1:0-816 GCF_006229205.1 Suricata suricatta | reverse complement strand
GAATTAAGATTATTTAAATCTGTTAGCTCTCCAGACCATGCGAAAGGTAGGTTATTTCATAGAAAAAAAGAACCAGACAATACATTTTAGGTAATTATTTTGATTATCTATGTTATCATTATTATCTATTATTATTTGAAAATAATATTGCTAATTATGAAATAGAACTACTGGATCAGTGCTGATAGAACACAGGTGTGTTAAGAGATTTATTTTAAAGAACTGGCTCAGACGATGTGTGGATGGGAAGACCGAAACCTGGAGGGTAACTCAGGGTGGAGATCTCTGTAATAGCTGCTTTTGAAGTCTTGAAGCTGAAGGCTGGAGAGTGTGGGAGAATGTCTTTGTTACACCTGAAGACAGAATTCCTTCCTCGGGAAGCCCCAGTCTGATTGGAAGGCCTTCCACTGATTGGATGAGGCACCCGGACATTATGGAGGGTAATCAGCTTTGCTTAAAGTCAACTGATTGTAAATGTTAATCACATTACAAATATCTTTACAGAAACATCTAGACAAGTGTTTGAGCAAATATCTTGTTACTGGTCTAGTCAACACATCAAATTAACTACATAATCAGTAATTAAGATTTTAACTTCAAGTGACAGAAACTCCAAATCAAAATGACTTGAATAGTAAAGATACGTGTTACCTCCCGGCCAATGAAATGCAAAGCACCCTCTCTGTTGGTGGTACCAGATTCTTTCTGTTTCTTCAATCTGTTATTTTCCATGGGGATTCTATCCTAGATCTTATAGCAAGATAGCTGTAGCATTTTAAGGCTCACATCCCAGAGGTAGAAGAGAAAGACTGTTTC
>NW_021869995.1:0-816 GCF_006229205.1 Suricata suricatta | reverse complement strand
AACTTAAACCCCTCTGATTTTCACAGCCAAAAGCGAGTCTTCTCAGTGGAGATCCCAAGTACTTGGGATGACTGGTCTGTTCACTCCCCTTCTCTGTGCTTATTGTGTCCCTTCCCCCAGTGAACTGTCTCCTGGGTCAGTTTTGTCCTCTGCCCTTCCAGTCCTTTTGATGCTTCTCTATATTTAGCTGTGGAGAATTAGTTCTGTCAATCTTCTGCTTATATTCTGGGTTATTTACACTGATGTGGGTGTTATCTAGGTGTATATGTGGTCAGAGATGAGCCTAGAGTCCTCTCACACCAACATCTTCTCCAGAAGTTCTGGTGTATTTAATTTTTAAATTTCTCTTTCTGTCAATTTTTACACATTTATATATTCTAAGAAGTTGCTGATTAAGCTAAGTTTTAAATTCATTCATATGTACTCATTTGTAACAACCTTTACATTTTTGAAGTGTCTATAGTTACTTTTCTGTTTCATTATGTTTTTGTATATTTGCATATTCTCTCTTTCTCCCTTCATATACTTTCTTATTAATCTTTTCCACAAACCAGCTCCTAGTTTTGTTAATCTCTGTTGGTATTTTTCCTCTTTCATCTCTTTAATTTGTGTATTTCTTCTTTCTTTGATGTTTTTTATGTTTGTCCCATTGTTCCTTTTTCAAAGTCTTGAGTTGAACAGTTAGCTTCTGCTTTTTTATCTTTTTAATTTCCTGTTAAACATATTTAAGTTAATTTAATTTAACATATTAAGTTTTATTCCTGTTAAACATGTTTATAATTTTACTTAAAAGTACTACCTCAGTTTTCCGCACCT
>NW_021869994.1:0-816 GCF_006229205.1 Suricata suricatta | reverse complement strand
TTGTGCTGTCTCTGTCTCGCAAAAATAAATAAAAAACGTAAGGTAAAAGAACCTGATTTTAAAAAAGAAGAAGAAGAAGGAGGAGTAGTAAGGTCAGACTCACCCACCCTCTGCACAAAACAAGACAAAATGCACAAAATGATGGTTTTCAAGACACCGGCCATTAGGCAACCAAGTGCGGTGACTCCTGAGATAGGAAGAAACGAAGCGAGCCCCGTGAGACCTCGGCTAACCGGCCTGGGAGTTTCTGGGCCGTAACATGGGAGAGGGGGGCCCCGCCTCTGTGGGCTGAGAAGAGAGAGCAGAGAGTGGAGAGGGACGGACGCAGCCGCTCACAGAATCGGGAACTGAGAGGAGGAAAGCAGGAGGGACCCTTGAACTTCCTCTGCACAGGGCGCCTCAGGTGCTGAGCAGAGCACCAGCAGGGCCCGGGGCCAGGGGAGGGCCCACCTAAGACGACCGCGGGGAGACGCGGCCAGGGCTCCCACAGGCCCAGGAACAGCACCTCCTCCAGAAGCCCAACAACAAAACATCAGAATTCCTAAGGTGCTGGCCTACTTAGAAAGCTCTTGCCTTCAGAGCGGGGCGTAATGAGCCCCAGACTAAACACTGCTCCGGCCCTGCCCCCAAAATCTTGAAAGCAAAGACCAGAATGATATAACTTTTTCTAAGTAATAAAACAGTGCCCTAGAATCACAAGGATATTTATATCCAGCACCCAACAAGATAAAATTGATAATGTCTGGCATCCAGGGAAAGATTACCAGGCATGCAAAGAAACAGAAAAACATGACTCACAATGAGGAGGGAAGAAAC
>NW_021869993.1:0-1658 GCF_006229205.1 Suricata suricatta | reverse complement strand
CACACACACACATCACTCTCTGTCACCACCCTTCTTCATTCTCCTCACTACAGGGATCGCAGCTGGAAGTTTTGTGTTCATTCGTTTCTTTTATCAGCTACTCTCCCCTCTGCCTGTTGTGATTTATCCACTCTTCTTTCCAGCACCATTGCTGGTCTTCAATAAATATGTGTTAAATGTAGATAAGAACGGATGGATGTGTGTGGATGATGGATGGATAGATGGATGGATGGATGGACAGATGATATGTGAATGGATGATGGATGGTGTGGGGATGATGGATGGATGGATGGATAGGGAGACAGATGGACAGATGAAAAGAGGATGGTTGGATGGATGGATGGATGGATGGATGGGTGGATGGTTGGATGGTTGGATGGATGGACAGATGGATGATGCATAGATGGATGGATATATGGATGGTTGGATGGTTGGTAGGATGGATGGTTGGATGGATGGATGGACAGACAGATAAATGAATGGATGGTGGATGGTTGGATGGATGGTTGGTTGGATGTTGGATGGTTGGATGGACAGTGGATGGACAGATGGATGCATAGACAGACGGACCAATAGATGGTGGATGGTTGAATGGATGGATGGATGGACAGTGGATGGACGGATGGGTGGACTAACAGATGGACCAATGGATGGATGGTGGATGGTTGAATGGATGGATGGACGGACAGAGAGATGGATGGATAGATGGATGGATGGATGGTGGATGATTGGATGGATGGATGGATGGATGGATGGTAGATGGATGGTGGATGGTTGGATAGATACATGGATATATGAATGAATGATTGAATGAATGAACGAGTGAACAATCTCCCTCATGCAGGACAGAGAATGTAGGCTTCTTCATAGATTCCCAAGATGTTCTTTGCATTACAGATGGTCCAATCCAGATGGAGACAGGGGAGATTAGAGGAGGAGGGGTTCCTACTCACCCTTGCCCATCAGGAAAGCCAGATAAGCCTTCTACAGAGCTGAAGCCAAAATGGCAAAGAGATTAAACTGGGAGACCCAGGCCACGCCCACATTTGCCTTGTCTCCTGGAGGAACTTAGCCAAGTGGAAGAGAACATGGCCTGGACCAGAAGGCCATAAGGCACCAGCCTATCATCATAAAAAAGAGGCAGTACAGGCACATGCCGCAGCAGGGACAAACCCTGAAGACTTTGTGCCGAGTGGAAGAAACAAGACACGAAAGGCCACTAAGTGTGTGATTCCATTTCCATCCAATGTCAGAACAGGCAAATGCAGGGAGACAGACAGTGGATCCGTGGGCACTAGGGGCTGGGGAGGGGGATGCAGAGTGACTGCTCACAGGTACAGGATTTCTTTTGGGGGTGACCAAATATTTCCTAATGAGATTCTGGTGATGCCTGTTTAAGTCGGTGATGATACTAAAGCAAATGCACACGTTAAAGAAGTGTTTGGTATGTGAAACAGATCTCAGCAGACCCGCTGAGAAGAAAGACCAGTCTACCGGAGCCGGACTGAAAGAGGAGCCTGCTGCATGCCACAGAAGTATCACCGAGCCCCCGCCCACCCTGTGTAGTACAGCTTGGGACACTGAGGCTCAGTTTCCCTTGGTTCATCAGAGGCAAAGCCAGGACTAGGACCCGGGGCTCTGGACCTCTCCCCATATCT
>NW_021869992.1:0-9422 GCF_006229205.1 Suricata suricatta | reverse complement strand
AACTGTCTTTTCCCATTCTGTTGGTTGCCTATTAGTTTTCTTGATTGTTTCCTTTGCAGCGCAGAAGCTTTTTATCTTGATGAAGTCCGAAGAGTTCAGTTTTGCTTTCATTTCCCTTGCCTTTGGGGATGTGCCTTCTAATTTCTGTATAAGTCTAAGTACATGAAATAGAAGTTGGGGTTCTGATTTTTTACTTTGCTTATCCATTTGGAGTGTCATTGTAAGTACTGTATTGTAAATGATGGAAAATAATTGCATATGTTAAAAAATAGTGTTATATTTAAAAAAAATAAAGTTACAAAAAAAATTTTAAAAATAAAATTTGCAAATTAAAAAAAAACACAGACAAAATGCTACAGATAGGACTTGAGTTCCCTTTACCTACACCTTCTCCCGCTCTGATCCCCTCTGAGAGGCCGTCTCCTTTATAAATCTGCAGCATGTCCTTCCAAAGCAACATTTTTTGTTGTTGTTTTTATTTTTTTTAATGTTTATTCATTTTTGAGAGACAGAGAGACACAGTGTGAGCGGGGAAGGGGCAGAGAGAGGGAGGCTCAGAATCCGACGCAGGCTCCAGGCTCTGAGCTTTAGCACAGAGCCTGATGCGGGGCTCGAACCCACAAACCGTGAGATCGTGACCTGAGCCGAAGTCGGACGCTCAACCAACTGAACCACTCAGGCGCCCCGACATTTACTGTTGATAATCAGCGTCGGTAAACGAAGGAGTCCTGTTTTGTGTGCATGTTTCTAAGCTCGCATGAATGTGGTCATGCTTTGTCTCATCCGGCTCCTGTGTTTTTCCCTCCCTGTACTGTTCTCTCACAGCCTCATTTCAATCTGATCCTTCCTTCCGCTGATGCCGGACAGCAGGCCTGTCCCGGGTCTTGCTGTACTGAACTGGGCCGCAGCGGAGGTTCCTGTACGAGGCTCCACGGGCCCAGGGCTGGAGTTTCCCGGCGGGGACACCAGGTCATGGAGCTGCTGCGGCAAAGGGTGTGCCCACGATCGGTTTGCCTCGATGCTCTAACTTGATTTCCAAAGCGCAACACGGTTCTCACACTTCCCAGCTGGACAGGAGAGATTCTGTTTCCCCTCCTCTTGTCAGCACATCCCGTGGCCATCCATGTATATTTCTGCTGGTTTGGTGGGTGAGGTTGAATTTTATAGGACTAATTCAAATTCTTGGATTGCTACAGAAGGTGAACTTTTTTTGTTTACTCATCGGCCATTTATAGTTTTCTCTGTGAATTGTCTGCCCTCCGCCCAAATGTTGACTGTTTTAAAGCATGTCACTCCAAAAGAGAGATACTCTAAGATACCTACTCATATGCCCAATTTTGTATTTAATGTATCAGTTAGCTATGGCTGTGTAACAAACATCCCCCCCACTCTCAGTGATTTAAATCAGCCAACACTAATTATTTCTCATGAGTACAGGGTCCCCTAATGCGAGCTGGGCTCAGCTGGGAGTGGCCGTGTCTCTCATCCTCCTTCCAGGACCCACAGGCCAGGTAAGACATGTCCTCATCCTGGTGACACCCTTGATGTAAGAGAGCAAATGGAAACACCACAGAGCTGCGTGAGGGCGAGGCCGGGACGGGCATGCTCTCATCTGCACTCCATTCTGTTGGACCAACCAAGTCATGTGTCTGAGTCCAGAGTCAGGACTTGGGGAATAGACTCTCCCTGTGAGGGGAGGACCCACAAAGCCACAAGGTGTAGGCTGTGAATGGAGGGGGCTGAGGAATCAAGATGATTGATGCAGATTTGCCCTGGTTGTGGCGTTTTGTTGTTTTATTTTGTTTTGTTTTGACTGATCTGTGATAGCTCTCTATCCAAGGTGCACATTGGTAGTGTATATATTGATATTTTGTCTGAGATCTTTGGCTCCTGAAGTAAAATTCTGATACTCATTGATCCAGTCAGATTCCCTCATCGTACCAATGGGAAAACTGAGGCCCAGACCCGGGACGGGACTAGCCCGGCGTCACACCTGAGTGGCGCGCCCTGTCCTAGCCCTTCCCCTGACACTGAAGGCCCCCACCTGACCGTGCCGGCCGCCACAGCTGAGACCCTGCAGGCGGACGTACCGACAAAGGGCTGTGAGCGTTTTACCCTGCGGCAGGTTCTCCAGGAGCCGCCTAGATCCACAGCGTTTACATCAGATGAAGTGAGCAATTGACGTTGAAGCGTGAGGGAAAGGATGCAAACAAAACCCAAAACCATGGGTTTGCCCATCGTCTGTTACTTTGTTACCTTTTATGTTGTATGTAATTAGCAGATAGAATTCTGTGGCGGATTTCGTTAGCGGCCTCATCAGGTGACCACTTTCAGGTGGGGAGTATCGACTGAAAGCAAACACACCGTGTATAAGGAGCAGGGAAATGGAATCTGAAAGACCCATTGCTTCCCTGCGCTGAGGCAGAATCTCCCCAGGGCAGCGGCGCTCCGTCAGCGCCCTCCTGCAAGGAGCAGGGCCAGGTGGGAGGCAGCAGTAGCCGGGGAGCCTGGGGGACAGGGCCCAGACAGCCCTGCCTTTGCCTCTCACCACCCAGGTGACCTAGACCTTGGGTAAGTCACGTTGTCTCTCTGAGCCTCAGTTTCTCTGTCTGTAGAATGGGGCTTATCATCTGACCTCCTCCAGCGCTTTGCTGTGTGGGCTTCATGAACTCCTGTACAGAAAACCCCCAGCGTGGGGGGAGCAAATATTTGGTGCTCAAAAAGGTGAACGTTCCTTCCTTCCTCTCTCGCTGGGTGGTCCCAGGCAGTCACCCTCGCCCTCTGAGGGGCCACAACATATACCTTCTGGGACTCTCTTCACAGCTGTCCCCTCTGCCGCCTGCCCCGTGAGCAAATCGGTGATCAGTCCCGGGTTACAAACCTGAGTGCGACAGGCCAGGTGGGGACTGTGACCTGAGCGATGACCTCAGCCACTGGCTCCAGCTGCCATAAAGGCCAGTGGAGGCATTTCTTGGGGTTTTCTAGAGATTTCCCAAATCCATGTTGTGGGGTTTGGGAATAAAACCTTCCAATTTATAAATAGTGGTATTTTCTGAAGTCATATCACAAAGTATTCTAATTATGGTAGATTCTCATCCCATTTTGTCCTGTGAAGTGTTTCATATGTTCTATTTCCTATTAATAAAATATACCTTTAAACTCGAGAAGTGATAGATGGTAACTCAGAAAGGTTGGGGGAGATGAGGTTTTGTGAAAATTCTGAGTCAACAAAAAATTGTAAAATCTCTCCCATGGGCAGTGGGGAGCCAGGGATGGTGCCTGAGCAGGAGCCTGATAACGTTTGGGCTAAAAGGAGTGTCCTGGGGGTCGCTGTGTGTGCGGGCTGAGTCCCCTCAGTGGTGGCTGGCAGGCTGATGGTCAGCCAGGGGAGCGGCCGGGCTGTATCTGGGGCAACACTGCCTCGCCGGTGCCCCTCTGTCCTTCCCCCAGGCTTCCACTTCTGGTCCATCCTGGCCAGTCCCCTCCTCGGCCCAGCCTCGGGGTCCCCCTCAGTTCTGATCGGGTGCTCCCAGGTCCCCGGGGCTGGGGGCCCAGGCGCCCTCGTCCGCTGTCCTCCGGGGGCGGCCCCGGGCCCAGCAGCAGAGAGGTCAGACTTGGCAGGGAGAGCCTGGCTGGGCAGGACGGACCCGCGGGCCGGCTTCCCGCCAAACCCCAGCCCAGTCTCACCAATGTCGGCCGACCAGTATCTGATCTCCCTGCCTGACCCGGACATCTGAGAGAGACAGAGACCGGTCCTTGGGGTGACGGCCTGGGAGTCCCCTCGAGCCCCGCCCCAGACCTGCTGGGTCAGAACCTATGCTCCCACAAGAACCCCCGGGGACTCGGAAGCACTTTCTGATTACCAGTGATCTGAGCTCATTGAAGCAGGAGGTATAGATGAGCAGGAAGAACAGAAACATCCCCTCACAGCCCCTCTGCTGATTGCTAACTGCATTTGATTTGCTGTTCTGCCTTCCAAGACTTTTTTTCTTTTATAGAGATGCAGACAGAGGTGGTTTTTCCCACAAAAATGTCAGCAAGCGGTAGAGATTTTGTGACCTATGCTCTTCACACGTGTGACCATATCACGGGCACGTAGCCGTGTCGGTGGGTGTGGGTCTGTAGCCATTAGTCATTCATTAATCCAAACATCCGGGGCGTCTGGCTTAGGCTCAGGTCATGATCTCATGGTCCGTGGGTTCGAGTCCTGCGTTGGGCTCTGTTCAGACAACTAGCAAAAAAAACCACCAAAAACAAACAAAAACACCAAACTTAATCTAAAGATCCTTTCAACATATAATATTGAGCCCCCTTGTGTGCCAGGCATCGTGCTAGACTCTGGTTGACACGGGGGAGTGACACACATCAGTTCTTACCTTCGTGGAGATTACGGTCCAGCTGGTGAAAACGGTAAACGGAGCATCACACGAATCCAGGGACCCTTGTGGACGCACCGGGTGCCTGGAAGGCCGTGTTCCTGGGGGACGTGATCTGGGCGGGGAGGGCCCCCCGCAAGGAAGTGAGGATGGGGCTGGGATTTGAGGAGTGAGTGGTGGTGACCCCTGCAAGGAGGGGAGGGCAAAGTGATCTAGGCAGGGGGAACGGAGCGAGCAAAGACTCAAGCTGAGGGGAACGTGGCTATAGCGGCTGATGGAGAGGAGGATGAACACGGTACAAGAGGAACAGCAGATGCGGGCACGGCCAGTTGCCTGGCATGGACGCAGCACAAGGCACTGAACCAGTGCCTGCGGAGTGGGCGTTTTATTCTTTTTTACGTTTTTTAAATGTCTGTTTATTTTTGGGAGAGTGAGAGACAGAGCATGAGTGGGGAAGGGACAGAGAGAGAGGGAGACACAGAATCCGAAGACAGGCTCCAGGCTCTGAGCTGTCAGCACAGAGCGCGACGCGGGGCTCGAACCCACCAGCTGTGAGATCATGACCTGAGCCGAAGTCGGGTGCCTCACCGACTGAGCCCCCAGGCACCCCTACAACGTTTTACTGCTATAAATGTTTCCAGTGTGTTTCTGTTCCCCAAAATGAACATCCTTGTGCATCTCTGTGCACGTGTCTGATTATTTTCCTAGAACAACTTTCTGTAAAAAATTTTTATTTTATGTTTATGTATTTTTTAGAGGGAGTGCATGCAAGCGGGGAGGGGCAGAGAGAGGGAGACAGAAGATCCAAAGTGGGCTCCACGCTGACAGCACAGAACCGATACAGGACTCAAAGTCACAAACCATGAGATCGCGACCTGAGCCCCTGAGCCAAAGACCTTAACTCACTGAGCCACCCAGGGGCCCCTCCCTAGGATAGCTTTCTAACTGTGGGCGTGGGCTTTCCTCCGGGCAGGTCTGGAGAGCTGTTGAGCCATTATCCCAACCTGGAAGTACCTTCTGGAAGCCCCTCCATGAACCAGCTGCCCCCACCCAGCGGCTGTCCCGTTCCAGTCCCACTGGTGGCGTCGGCTCCATGTGGCCAGGGACAGAGGACGTGGGAGCCAAAGCCCTGCTGAGTCCAGAAGGGACAAAAGCAGCTGAGGCTCCCTGCTGATGGGAGGGGCGGTGCTCGCAGTCCTGAACTTCTTTTACCCTCTCAGCCCCGTCCGTACCGGGTGCTGGGGCCCTGGGAGGCCTCCAACCCACCTCTGCCCTTCCAGAGCTCACGGTCCAGCAGGGAGAGGCCCAGGCTTAGACCAGGGCCAGAGTGCAAGACTTCCTGGGGAAGCTCAGAGGAGGCCCCAGCCCAGGGTGGGGAAGGGATGGTCAGGGAGGGCTGCCTGGAAGAGGAGGCGCTTGTCAGACATCTCAATGGAATAATAAAAGGGTTTCCGGTAAGCAAGAGAAAGAAGGATTCCCACGAAGAGGGGCCAGCCATTGCTGCGTCGGCCGGGGACAAGACAAGGAACTGTGTGTGCGCTGGGTGGGGGGCGGTGGCGGAAGACACGCACGTGGCTGAGGTCAGAGAGTGTTGAGGTCGTGTGACGGGGGCGGGGCTTCTGTGGGTCTGTTAAATTCGGACTCCACTTCTCATGAGCTGTGTGACTATGAGCAAGTTGCTGAATCTCTCTGTGCCTCAGTTGCCTCCACTGGGAAATGGAAGCAGAAGTAGTGCCTCCATCACTCAGGCTGATTGAGGGTAAGTGAGTTGATTAATGGCAGGTACTGGGCAGAGCCCTGGCCTGTAAAGAGCGGCTGGAGACCAAGGCCATGCCATTCACCCCCAGATCGCCTCAGAGATCATGCTAAATGCCACAGGGAGCATCAAGCAGGATTGCAGAGGAGAGGACAGTGGCAGTGACGACGAGGTACTACGATCTCTGCAGCAATGACGTGTCAGTGGAGGAATCAGCAAAGACGGGGCAGGAAGAGTGTTCCAGACTGAAGGAACGTCACCTGCAAAGGCCCTGAGGTGGGAAGCTAGCGGGTGTAGTTGTGGATTAGCCAGCGGACAGTGTGGCTGGAGGAGGGCGGCCGGATGTAGCACATAAACAGAGAGAGCACCCAGTTCGCCTTCTGTGATGAGAATGTCGGGGAAACAGCAAGTGCATTTTCAGTACCAGTACGTGCCAGAATGTGGCACAGGGCACACTTGCACTAAAAAATCATGTGCTCTTCATTTGAAATTCCAGTTAACCGGCACCCTGAATGCCGTCTGGCAATCCGAGGCTGGAGGGGGGCAGGCCGCAGACTCGGGGAGATGAGTCAGCACAAGAAGGCTCGGCAGGCCCGGGGAGGCGGCTGGGTCTTGTTCGTGGGGTCGTGGCTTCCAGGGGCCACAGCCTCCAGCCCCCCCTGCCTGGTCCAGGTGCTGCTCGGGTGGGCGTTCTTCCCTCAGTGGAGGAAGCATCCGTCGGGGACCCCAGAACGAGGGATTGGAGGCGCCCACGTTACGCAGAGCCCTCCAGAAGATGGCTCATCCCAAGTCCCAGACGGGAGAGTTCAGGCGGCCCGTGCTCCCTGGGGGCGGACACGTCCCTCACGGCAGTAACACGGAGGTCCGAGGTAGTTCGGCCGGGAGGTTAAGTTAGAACCTCCGGGTTCTCTTCATCAAAGTCCCTGATGGGCTTCCTCGCAGACTTCTGGAAGGAGGGGAGGGTGGGCAGGGTCCGCCGTGTACACAGTCATGAGGATCCAGGAGAGGGTCCTGGGTGGGGGCGGGGGCGCGGGCCTGCTGGGTTCCAGGAGAGGCACAGCGGGCAGGCGTGGGTGCGGAGTCCCGCTCTGCCACCCACTGGGTGATCCTCTGCGACCTCACGCTGGCCTAGCCCTCTCTGAGCCTCGGTTTCCCCATGTGCACAGGAGGGGCCCTGCCCTGGGGGAGGCAGCGGGGGGATCAAGTTCAGGATAAGATAGTGAGAGCTGAGCATGCCAGGGAGGCAGTGACTGAGCCACCACCCAGCAGAATCAGGGACTGTCATGTGGGCCCCGCGGAACTCACAGACTCGTGGCTTGCTGAACAAATGAATGGGCGAATGAATGAATGCAAGAGGGCTCCTTGGCAAGCCTCTTCCTTTACGTGGGCAGCCGACTTCCAGACGTCTGCTAGGTCCTGTTTGGCACAGCCACACCACGACACGTCCAGGGTATTCAGGGGCACCCACATGCCTCACTAAATAGAATTTCTATATAGCTGTATCAGAGCTGAGTTGAAATGCAGTTGACTAGTTGACGAATGTTCTGTTCTCTGGACATTTAATTAAACATTGATTCATTCTGACATGTCTGTCTGTGTTTCTTTCCTCTCTCCCCTGCGCCCCTTCTCATACATGTTCATGGGCCCCTGAGAGGCTCATGGCTGAATGTGCCAGTCCTGGCTCTACAGGGGAGAAGGCCTTGTCTCAGGGCCTCGGGCTTCCCATCTGTAAAAGGGGAGAGTGGCACGTGCCTCCCACGGGGGGAGTTGTCAGTGCCGCCCGCCCTCAGATTTTTTTGCAGTGATGGAACCTCTAAGTCCTTCATAGGGCGACATTGTGCTGAGCGACTCACCTTCTTTCCTTCCTTCCTTATTTATTTATGTACGTATTTCTTTCTTTCTTTATTAAGTTTATTTATTTTGAGAGAGAGAGAGAGGGTGAGAGAGTGAGTGAGAGCACAAGTTGGGGGAGTCAGAGAGAATCCCAGTCAGTGTAGAGCCTGACGTGGGGCCCGATCCCACGGACCGTTGTGATCATGACCTGAGCCGCAGTCAAGAGTCAGACGGCCAAGTGACTGAGCCACCCACCGTCCCTGTCTCCTCACCTGATTGTACGGCCTCCACCATCTCTCAGCAGTAGATATTCCGGTGCCCATTTTACAGCCGAAAGGCAGAGACTTGGGGTGGGGTTAGGACTAGCCCTGCGGGGCCCTAGTACACCTGAGACCAAGTCCCCAAGGTCGTCTGAGACGTGGAGTCAAGTGCAGCAAACATCAAAGGGAAATCGGGAGAGAAAGGTCTCTCCTCCTCAGTCCTTCTGGTTCTATGAAGGTGAAGGGCTCAGCTACGGGCTCCTGGGTAATGAACTGTCTCTGCACTTGCCGATCTAGAAAGAACAACCCTCACCTCCCAGTGTAGAATGGTAACAGTTTCTATCCAGATATTAACATGTTTTTCCATCCTAATTTTCTTGGATGGATGACCTTCTAATGATGGCAAGTGCTACAGAGCTTTACTTTAGACCAAACATGTTCTGCTAAGAAAGTTTTAAATTAAAACTATTTGTTAAAAAAGGCAATTCTGGGGCACCTGGGTGGCTCAGTCGGTTAAGTGGCAGACACTGGCGCAGGTCATGATCTCCCGGTTCGTGAGTTCCAGCCCCGCGTCGATCTCTGTGCTGACCTCTCAGAGCCTGGAGCCGGCTTCAGATTCTGTGTCTCCCTCTCTCTCTGTCACTGCCATGCTCATGCTCTCTGTCTCTCTGTGTCTCGAAAATATATAAACATTTAAAAAAAACATAGTTCTAAGAAAAAAATCAACAATGCATTTAGGAGTGTCTGGTGATGGCAAAATTCACAAAGGCAGCTTTGAATGACCAAATGTAGGGTTACGTTGAGGGTGGGCTGTGTGTCCTTGGACAAGTCACTCCCCCTCTCTGGGCCTCTTCATTTGTAATAAGGGATTGTTGGCCCAGACACATGTCAGTGCTAACAATGTAATTCTGAAGATTCCTTTTTCTGAAGGGAAGATCAAAGTCTTCCATTTAGGCCCAGCAGACAGCGGACCGGGGGCACGTAGAACTGGCCTGAGTCCTGATCCTGTGCTCTGTGCACACGCACTCCAGCAGCATGGCCCTGGGGGTGTCAGGGCTCGGGAGGGGCTTTAATCCCACCCTGTTGTGGGCAGCTGCTCCCAGGGGCCCTGAAAGCAGCAACTTTGGAGCCACTTACCTGTCTGCAGACGCAGGGCCGCTGAGCAAGGAGCATCCTTCCTGATGTGCAGAAACATGG